>NW_023270713.1:0-19117 GCF_011800145.1 Mirounga leonina | reverse complement strand
TCTGTCTCAAATAAATAAATAAAATCTTTAAAAAAAAAAAAAGAAAAAAGAAAACAAAAAAAGAGAGGATCGTCTTTAAATATTTCACTGTATAGTGAATATTACTTCATTCTATCATTTTCCAAAACAAATTAATAAAATGCTCATTCATAATGAATCAAAATATATATGAGATTAAAGAATAAAATTCAAAAATTTATTCACTATCTTGCTATAAATGCATAAGGGGTTATGGTAGGCACAGTTTTTGACCAACTTCTTTTACTTAATACTATACCAGTGCACACCTTTCCATGTTAATAAACAGACCTATCATCATGTTTATGGCTGTACTGTATTTAAAGGACTTTTGAGATATCAACACACAATACACGTGTGTTTGGTTTGATCAGTCTTGACAAGTGTTTATACCCCTGTAATCACCACCAAAAACAAGATATGGACTATTTCCATTAACTCAGAGAGTTCCTTCATGCCCCTTTCCAATTATCTCCCGCCTCAATTGCTCCAAAAGAGAAAGACATTCTTACTTCATTTCTATCATAATAGATAGGTTTAGCTACTCTTAGACTTCATCAAGTAAAATTACACAATATTTATTATTCTGTCAGGCTTTTTTTGCTTAACACGTTTATTAGATTCATCCATCTTACCATGTATTTCAGTAATTCATTCTTTTTCACTGCTGAGCAGTAATTCCACTGCACGAATATGCCTTTTTTCATCTATTATCTTGCTGATGGACATTTGAACTGTTTCCAGTGTGAAATCACCATGAAAATGTCTAAACAAGTCTTTTTGTGAGCATGTTTTTATTTCTCTTAGGTAAATTCCTAGCAGGGGGCTCCTAGGTCTCATTATGTATGTGTTACTTTGGAAAACTTTGGTGGCTTTTCAGAAAGCAATTGTCCCATTTTATATCCCCACTAGCAATATGAGAGTTCCAGTTGCTGCACATTCTTGTCAACTCTTGGTGTTGTCAGGCTTTTTGATTGTAGCTATTCTAAAGGGTTTGGGATAGAATCTTGTAGTAGTTATAATCTGCATCTCCTTGATGACCAGACATTAACCAGCCCGAGCACACACACCTTCCTCCTCACTGCTGAAGCCTCATAAACTTCTTTTGGGTGTTTGAACATGCCAAGCTCTTGCTAATAACCCCTGGCCCATAATCACAATTCTGCTCTCATAACCTGGAATTCCTTCCCCACCCCCTACGTAACTGGCTAATTATAACCCCTTTCAGGTTTCAGCCTGAATACCACCTGCTTCAGGAAGCCTCCCAAGACACCCTTCTTCCTTCCATAGAAGCAAACACTTTATTGTGATACTAAGTTTTTTCCCTTATTTTATTATTTTATTTTTATTTTTTATTTTATTATGTTATGTTAATCACCAAAATTACATCATTAGTTTTTGATGTAGTGTTCCATGATTCATTGTTTGCATGTAACACCCGGTGCTCCATTTAGTACGTGCCCTCTTTAATACCCATCACCAGGCTAACACATCCCCCCACCCCCCTCCCCTCTAGAACCCTCAGTTTGTTTCTCAGAGTCCATAGTCTCTCATGGTTCATCTCCCCCTACGGTTTCCCCCCTTCATTTTTCCCTTCCTGCTTTTTTTTTTTTTAAACATACAATGTATTATTTGTTAGAGGTACAGCTCTGTGATTCAACAGTCTTACACAATTCACAGCACTCACCATAGCACATACATCCCCAATGTCTATCACCCAGCCACTCCATCCCTCCCACCCCCCACTACTCCAGCAACCCTCAGTTTGTTTCCTGAGATTAAGAATTCCTCATATCAGTGAGATCATATAATTATCTTTCTCTGATTGACTTATTTCGCTTAGCATAATACCCTCCAGTTCCATCCACGTCATTGCAAATGGCAAGATCTCATTCCTTTTGATGGCTGCATAATATTCCATTGTATATATATACACCACTTCTTTATCCATTCATCTGTCGATGGACATCTTGGCTCTTGCCACAGTTTGGCTATTGTGGACATTGCTGCTATAAACACTGGGGTGCACGTACCCCTTTGGATCCCTACATTCGTATCTTTGGGGTAAATACCCAACAGTGCAATTGCTGGGTCATAAGGCAGCTCTATTTTCAACTTTTTGAGGAACCTCCATACTGTTTTCCAGAGTGGCTGCACCAGCTTGCATTCCCACCAACAGTGTAGGAGGGTTCCCCTTTCTCCGCATCCCTGCCAACATCTGTCATTTCCTGACTTGTTAATTTTAGCCATTCTGACTGGTGTGAGGTGGTATCTCATTGAGGTTTTGATTTGGATTTCCCTGCTGCCAAGCAATGTTGAGCATTTTTTCATCTGTCTGTTGGCCATCTGGATATCTTCTTTGGAAAAATGTCTGTTCATGTCTTCTGCCCATTTCTTGACTGGATCATTTGTTCTTTGGGTGTTGAGTTTGATAAGTTCTTTATACATTTTGGATACTAGCCCTTTATCTGATATGTCATTTGCAAATATCTTTTCCCATTCTGTCGGTTGTCTTTTGGTTTTGTTGACTGTTTCTTTTGCTACTATCAGGTCTGTCTTCCTCATCTCCTGTATCCCTGGAGTCTAGCACAGTATTTGTTGAATGAATGATGGAGTAAATAAGGGAAGGCTTCAGAAATAAGGTAATATTTCAGCTGAGTCTTGAAAAATAAATAAGACTGAGATTATCCATTGCACAAAAGGAAAAAAAAAATTCTAAGCTCAACTCATGGGCAAATTCCTAAACAAGAAATAACATGTGTCTGAGGACACCCACGCAGCTCAGCAGGGCTAAGAATAGACTGTGAGGCAGGAAGTGATCAGAGGGAAGGATGGACAAGTAGGGAGGAATCAGAGCAAGAGCCAGTGTGTGCCAGACAAGAGATGGGTCTGTACCTTTTGACACTGAAGCATCACTGAAGTGTTTTAAAGTCAAGAAGTGACATGGACAGAATGATACATTAGAAACCTAACTCTGTGGGAGGAATGGAGGACACCTGGAAGAGACAGAGCTAGACACAGGAAGACCAGCTGGAGGTTTTCATAATAGCAGGAAACACAGAGTAATGGGCCTGGAACTGGGGTCCAGAGCACAGAAATACTAAAGAGGAGTAAGTGACAAGGCTTAGGGGACTGACTGGATTTGGCCTGAATGGCAGATGGAAAAGGCAGAGCACACAATACTTAACAGCACTGATTCTGGGGCCAGGCTGCCTGGCTCTGGTCTTCATGACCTATTCACTAGCTGGAGAATCTTAGGTGCGTTCCTTTACACCCCTGCCTCAGTTTCCTCATAAGGAAACTCAACTCATCTTAACTCCTAAGAAAGCTATAGGACTGACTGGATAAATACATGTAAGTGCTTACAACATGCCTGGTATACGTTAAGCACTCAGGAAGTGTTAGCTGTTACTATTGTCATTAAATAGGGAAAAAAGAAGTTGAGGTTGGCACTCTAGATCTGGAAGCAGCCCAAACACCTTGTGATTAAAGTAACAGTGTGGATGAGCCTGCAGGATGAAGAGGAGAAGCAAGGGGTACGGCCCCACAGGCGAGAAAGGGACATGGGGGAAGTGAGCAGAGGAGGAAATTGAGGGGATGAAAAAGGCATGCTCAGCAAGGCAGGAAGAGAAACAGGAGACAAACAGCTCTGGGTCAGAGAAGACAAGAAAGAAAGAATTTCAAGGACAGTGAAGTGGTCAGTGTTGACGCTGCAAAGAAAGCCTTCAGTGGGACGGCGCCAACATCCAGTGGATGGAGCAGCTGAGAAGCCCCTCGTGGCTTGTGCCAGTATCCGTGAGGTAGACAGAAGCCAGCAGCCGGAGTGGCTGAGGGGTGGAAGCTGCACAAAGCTGCCTCATTGGAAATAAACTGGGAGTGGAGGAAGTGGGGTGAAATACATACTTCTTCAAATACACATATGCTGCTGCTTCAACTATGAGAACTAAGATTATTTTAGACACCGGCGAATTGCTTTGATTCCTTTGATTAAATGCTATGTATCTTTAGCCTCTAAACTCAGTCCAAATCTGCAATTTGCTCTGAACATCACAAGACACACTGTAAATTCTTATTGCTCTGCAAATTTCACAGCAGCCTTCGGTCAAGTACCATAAAATTTGACCTGTATAAAATGTATAATAAATTAACCTGTATGAGAACTTTAAAAGTACATTTTTATAGTGAAACCTGAAATGCACATCAATAAGTTTGGATTTGTATTATTTAAGAAAGTGATCTCAACCATTTCTCTGATTTCTTTTTTTTTTTTAAAGATTTTATTTATTTATTTGACAGAGGGATAGAGAGAGAGCACAAGTAGGCAGAGTGGCAGGCAGAGGGAGAGGGAGAAGCAGGCTCTCCACTGAGCAGGGAGCCGGATGTGGGGCTCGATCCCAGGACCCCAGGATCATGACCTGAGCCGAAGGCAGCCGCTTAACGAACTGAGCCACCCAGGTGCCCCCATTTCTCTGATTTCAATAAGCAAACAGATAGTTAAGAAAATAGGGTACAAGGTTCACTTAAATATAAACCTAGGAAAAAAGATGTAAGAGAATGACAGATTAGAAATTTTCCATTCTTGGGGCACCTGAGTGGCTCAGTCTGTTAAACATCTGCCTTCAGCTCAGTCATGATCCTGGGGTCCTGGGATCAAGTCCCACATTGGGCTCCCTGCTCAACGGGGAGCCTGCTTCTCCCTCTCCTTCTGCCCCTTCCCCCTTCCAGCTAGTGCTCTCTCTCTCATGCATGCGCTCTCTCTCAAACAAATAATCTTAAAAAAAAAAAAAAAAGATTGTGCATTCTTGGCAAAGCAATGAAACCCAGCAATGTGTTGAAGATAAAATATTTTCATTAACCATCACTTCAATAACCATTCACTGATGATACCTTTCCTCCCCACACACATATGAAGCCTTATTTCATACCAAAATGTCCACACAGAAGCTGGTCAAGACTTCGGTGAACACAAACTGTTCTAGGTTCCAACAACTCATTAAGCTTCTTCACTGAACACCAGTCTCAACAGCAAGAGCACATGCACCGTAAAAACTGTTTCAGTGTCTCAGTGCCCAGAGAGAAAAAAATAAGTATGTAATATGCTGGGTGCTAGTCAAAAGAAATGCTAAGGTTAATGTTTCAGCTGCTTGATTCTGAATAAGGATTCACATTTTGATGTATTATAAACATCATGCAGTATTTAACTGCATTTAGCTGAAGAATATTCAAATATGAAGCCTAAAAAGTAAAAAGAATGTTAACATCCTAGTCATTTTCAAAAATAAAACAAGCCTAGACAGAAAATGTGTTGATTATTTAATGGGAGGAAGTTTCTTTTAAATCCACTGGATATGTGTTACAAGTAGGCACCATGACTATAATTGATTAAATTACTTTGAATCACACACACACACACACACACACAAAAGGCTAGATGTTGTTTGCATGGATCTCCCTTTAGTTAACTAGATTCTCATTTTTAAAAGCTTATAGAGCTGAAGACTGCTGCCACAGGGGGTGAGAATCAAACAAGTCACTGCTAGAATAGATTATGGGGATCATTTGAGTTATGTTTCTGTTAAGTTCCCACAATCAATTGGTATTCTTCAGGGACAATAAAAGCTTACATGGAACTCTGCTGGAATTAACAGGTTCTGTTCTGCAATAGATAGCTTGCAAATTTAGGTACAGACATAGAATCCATAGACTCATCTTCAAAAAGGAAAAAATAAGCCACTGCATAAGCATTATACTAGCAGTCAAAAAAATTCTATCAGTTAACACCACTTAGTACAAGCTCAGAATTTTAAATACTGAAAGCACACCTGTACATCTATTAATTTTTCCCCAAAACATACATTTAGGCAAGAAATACTAAGAATGTTATGTTTAAGTAAGTAGGGGAAAAAATGCTATGACCCTAATTCCACAGATAAATGTAATAAGTGAATAAAAGTGTATGATGATGCCAAGAAGGGAGAAAACTCTGACAAAGCTTGACCAGAAACAAAACTCATTTGCCTTAACTTTGCTATAAAAAACAATGTTTTCTTTGGGACTCCTAGGTGGCTCAATCAGTTAAGCGTCTGACTTTGGTTCAGGTCATGATCTCAGGGTTCTGGGATTGAGCTTGTCAGGCTCCCCACTCAGCAGAGGGGTCTGCTTGTCCCTCTCCCTCTGCCCCTCCATTTGTGCTCTATCTCTCCCTCAAATAAATATAAAATCTTAAAACAAAACAAAACAAAAAGAACAAACAAACAAAAACAATATTTTCTTCAAGCAAAATGGTATCATCAAGATCAGGCCTATATTCCAGAATATTTCCCACTGCCAAAATAGCATCTGTCAAAAGAAGTTTAAGACAATGAATTGAGCATTAGATTCTCATTTGTATTCCCACTCCTTACCACATCTTACCATTTTCTATCCTTAATCTTAGGTTGAATCCCATGAAATTGCTATTTTTGTACATCAAAAATGGTGAAATACCGGCAATTTCATACAGCTCAACGTAAGTAAAATGGCCAACAGAGCAGAAAAAGAGAGAGAGATATGCACCCAGCTAGAATAAGGAGAAGGGGACTATCCTCATGCTATAAAATTGGCGGTGGTTTTGACAGATACTACATAGATGAAACTAAAATAATTCAAGTACTAACTTGCCATCATCCTACAAGAAAAATCAACATGGAGTCTCAAATCATAAAGAGAAAGGACTCTGAGAGATTTGGGCAACAGCCCCTAATTTGGAGGGCCAAGGACTGAAGCAAAGCGGTATCTTGGGACAGACACTAATCACTATCTCCATACTTCAACCTGAGGGCTCTTTGAGAGCTCATCCTACAGAGAAGCCTCTCAACCCCAAGGTCCTTACTGCTGCAGAGGGTAGCTCCCTCATGCAGCCATCCTGGGAGGAAACAAGCATGGCATCACCTTACGAAAAGCAGCAGGCAGCAAGCCCACTTTCCTTCGGAGGTAGCTGGACTCTAGTCTCCTATACTCTTGTGAAGCAGGACCTTCAGACAGGCCAAAGCTCTTACTTGGCTTACACGTCACAAAAGAGAAAGCTGAATGGAGAAAGCTAATCCTGGCCTCCGCAGCTTCACCCAGCAGAGAACAAACACTTCATAAATCTCCCCATCTTCCCACAGCCCCAGCTACTCTCTTCCCCTCGGCCATTCCTTTTCATGACAGGGACATATTCTCCAGCTGCTGGGTCCCTGATGCTCATGCAATCTTTCAGAATCCAGCTCTCCAACAAAGGATCTGAGGGGGAATAGATCAGCTAGCTTTCTTGTTTGCCAACAACACCTGCCGACTCCAGAGAGGAAATGCACTGGGAGACTCTCCTGGACACACAAAACTGAGGACTACAAGTCCAAGCTTAACGAAGGGCTGGAAGAAAACGAGAGGACATGCTACAGGGATCACAGGGACCATGTCCCAGGACAGGAAGAGTCTTATGAACGCACCAGGGCTGTGAGGGATGACCTGCAACCTTCCCTCTACGTCTGCCTCCCTTGCTTCCTTTTGTCCACCCTCGTTTCACTTTCTAACGACTCAGAATGCTGGGCAGTAATACACTGATTAGCCGAGCTCAGGTCATAGCTGGCCTGTCTGACCTGAGGCAGGAAGATGGAGGATCTGACATGTGTGAGAGGCCATTTCCCAAAAGGAAACCAGGGGGAATGGACGCTGGCCAGTCAATATGAACTAACACCCACAGCAAGGAAACAAAGTATTTAGTTAGAACAGGAAGGAATTGAGGCCAGTTACACTCTCTGTTTTGGGACAAATTCTAGGTGTATATACATCTGTTATTGTTCAAGGATGAATAAAAAGGACAAAAATACTTGGACTTACAGGGTACCATATAAAGAATGCAGAACTGAGGGGTAAAAAACAAACAAGCAAACAAAAACAGTTAAAACCAAAGCCAGAAAAGAACATGTTTCATACCCTCAAAGAACTGAATCTGAAGTGGGGGAAAAAAAGAACCCTTAAGAAAAATCTTTAAGAAAATCTTTAAAACCCTTAAGAAAAATCTCCCAAACACAGTAAATATAACAAAGAAATCAAAAATGCATGTGGAAAAGTGAGACTCAATAACTAGAAAATTTAATCCCCAGAGAAAATAAAAACAGTATATAGTAAGGGCAGAACACATAAGCCGAAGATATGTTTGAATTGACAGATGGAAAGTTTAATAATAAGTTATACCTAGATACACGGTCAAAATTTAGAATTTCATGGATAAAATTTTAAAAATCCTAAAAATGTCTGAGCGGGGAAGTGGAGGGGAAGGTTATCTTCACTGAAGCAATACATTAAAAAGCTTTTTTAAGAAAGAAAGCATACATTTTACAGTTAAATTCTTTTATTAAAAGAAAAAAAAAAAAAAGGATGACTTCGGAACTAAAGTTCTACACTGAGTGTCCAAGAGAAAGATTCAAAGTGACAAAAACTAAAATAACAAGAGCTTTTAATATTTATTAAGGACTTAAAATATGCCAGGCATTGGGCTAAGCATTTATTTGTATTCATTCAATCTTCATAAAAACCAAATAAAATAGGTCCCAATATTATCCTCACTAGACAAAGAAAATGAGACACAGAGAGGTTAGATAATTTGCCCAAAGTTCACACAATAGATGGGAGTTGCCAGAATTTGAACCCAGGTAGCCTCATTCCAGGGCCTAACCATTTGAACTACCGTTCTAAATGAATTCCCTCTAATGTAAAAAGGGCACAGAGATCAGGCAAATCCAAACAAACTACAAGTGAGTGGTAGTTATAGTAATTTTAGTTATTAAAAGGAGAAAAGATAATTATTTGTCAGTGGTGAGAGTTAGAATTTATGATCAAGAAAAAGAAATACTCAGCTCACGAGTGTCCAAACCTCGTCGCTCTTGCCCCATTGGAGATATCCATTGGGGCAGTTGCAGAATGCATGACCGAATGAGCTAGTAAGCAAAGATCGGGCACAAACCCTTATGTACTAAATTTAAAAAGTAATAAAATCCCTAAAAATAAAAGGGAGCTGACAGGGGAACAGTGGCAAAAAAAAATAGGTATAGTCATTTCTGCTATAAATGCTTGTTTCAAAAAAATTTATTCCAAAGTGAATGATTATATCAGGGAGCAAATTTTGTATTGCTTAAGTGAAATTTTGTCCCTGAGAAACAGAAGTGAAGAAGGCAGAAAACTGCACCCAGTTGAACCCAGCCACATAGGGATACACAAGACACACACACACACACACACACACACACACACACACACCCTCCAAGGTCTACCAGTTACTTCAATTCACTGTCTGTGTTCACAATCATCCACATATGCCAAAAAACTTCCTGTCAGATTTCAGATAACCCACTTTCTACCATTTTGCACTAACTCAAAGTCTGTACTCTTTCTGACATCCACGTCTACAAGTATAAACTTCAGGTCTTTTATTGTAGCATTTATGTTATTTCTAACCACCTAACATACATAAATCCCTACCAGCATCTTTATTAGGTTCCCATCTCTTCTGTGTGTGTGCGTGCGTGTGTGTGTGTATCACTAACAAAGTTTTTGAATGCTGTGCCCTATCAAGAAAAAAAAAAAAAAAGGTCTGATGGATAATGATGGAAAACCAAATCCCTCCAAATTATCTTTAAATTAGTTTGTGTCAATTTCCATCAAAATCCTTTTCTTTTTTGATACGGTAGGAAGAATTTAACAAATTAATTCTAAAGCTCCTTGGGAAAATTAAGTGGTCACTCATTAAAAGAATTTTTCAGCAAAGAAAGACAAAGGGAAATTTAAATTGCCCATTAATGAAACAGATCTTAAAGCCACGACAATCAGAGTCAAGCAGAAAAGTCCATGAAAGAGGTCAGAAAACCCAGAAATCAATGCATATTTAAATACAACAAAGATGGCACTTCAAATAAGTAGGAAAAAAACCAGACAATTTACATCTCAGGGCAGCAGCAGAGCACAGCATGGGAGGGAAGAGCCTGTGGGGCTGGACAGGCGGCCCCGGATGGCACGCCAGCGAGGCGCGTCCCAGCTGGGTGACCCCGGACAACCAGTGTCTTTATCTGTAAAACGAGGACAGTCATTGTACCTACTTCACAGGACTGCTGCGAGGATTATCAGTTATCATTTGTGAAGTGCTCAGAACAGGCATTAAAACAGTAAGTGCTATATATGTGATATTAAATAAATAAAAGAAAGCAATTCATGCTATGATAATCCTTAAACTCTTGGGAGCAGAAGGGAGGGACACATAGGGAACAGATTCTCTCATCATACCACACTGAGAAAATATGCAACATTATCAGTAATCAAAAATCCAAATTAAAATATTTCAACCATCGAATTGGTCAAAGTTTTAGAAAAAAATTATACTGGTGGCCAACTAGGCAGAGACATTGGTACAATTCTATATGGAAGATAGAAGAATACTCTGAAACAATCTTTCCAAGGGTCACTTTGATTATATGCTTCAAAAACCATTTAAAATATTAAGCCCCTTTGACCTAATAATTCAATCTCTGGGACAAAGTTGGAACATAAGGACTTCAACAGAAAAGTTTCAAGTCACTTTTTCAGAGATGAACTAGAATCAGGGAAAAAAGGATGTGAAGAAATATTTTAGTTTCAGATATAAGGCTAAGAATTTTTACCTTCTAAAAATTCAAGTCTTGTTTCACTGTATAATTAATGTTTAATATTACCAAATTGCAAAAACAAAAAAACAAACAAAAAAACAGTTTTAAAACAAACCTTTTAATAGCATCCTTCTTCGGCTTATCTATAGTATCTCACCACTTTGAAAGGTAAGAAATCTCAGACCACATAAATTTTCTCCGTGAGTCTTCTTTCAGCTTGATGACCATGTTATTAAAAATATACTGAGTCATCTCTCTAAAGTAGTCATCAAAAGTCTTCAACCAACCTAAATCAAGACACAAATATACAACAAAGGTCTGATTCATATGTCTGATTTCAACTCAGTCACATTCCATTGCATCACCTTTGGATACCCTTAGATGTTTCATTCATATTAAGACACATTTAAAAATTTCAGAAATGTTTCAGGTGGTGAAATTCCATTTCAATGGATACGAAACTCAAAAAGTCACTAATGACAAAACACTCTGAAAACTGCACAAATTCAGATAGAAATGAGGGAAAAAATGAGAAAAATGACCTGAGGCCCAAAAGCATTTATTTATGCTTAGTAATTATAGTATTGAATTCAATTATTTATAATTTATCTCTAATTTAAGGAATTTGCTTTAATTCTAAAAATCTGAACAGCGTTAACAAGCTGGCAGTACTACTCATAATGTAATGAAAACTGTATCCCTTCATACCACATCTGAAACTCCCTACCCATTTTAGTAAGTTAAATTAAGAAAAAGAAAAGTATAAACTATATCTAAAAGTCAGCAGCAAAGCAGTAAGGTAATTAATAGCACTATTATGAATACAGAGAAGTGGAATTCTGCCAAGAACGGGCATTAGTTTCCAAAGGCTGTAAATTATTCCATTTTTTGGACGCACAAACTGACACTAATCAAACAACACAAGTATATACATGTATGTCAAGTCTTTTTCAAAAGAAAATTGTAGATACTGAGGACTTAGTTCTCAGACTTTTCTCAAATATCCTGGAAGTTTTATCTAAAGATATTTGCAATTTCACTCTAAAGAAACATCTTTTTATAAGATTCTATTTATTTGACAGAGAGAGAGAAAGAGAGCACAAGCAGGGGGAGTGGCAGGCAGAGGGAGAAGCAGACGCCCCGCTGAACAGGGAGCCTGACACGGGACTCGAATCCAGGACCCTGGGATCATGACCTGAGCTGAAGGCAGACGCTTAACTGACTGAGCCACCCAGGTGCCCCATCCCTATAAAGAAACATTTTTAACAAGACCCATAGGTCCAAGCATAGCCCTATCTGGCAGAGCATTAAAGCAACATGATGAGCTGCTGAGGCAAAATCATACCCAGCTATCTATTGGCCACGTGGACCTTCCAAAGAACAACCTCTTATCCATGAAATCTTATAGAGAGATAGGAGTTTCTATACATCCAGGCTAAACTACTGCTCTATTTTTTTCCAAACCTCAAACATGTGGGGAGACTAAACTATTAAGGGGTCAACTGGTTAGTTCTTTTGTTTATAATTAATATCTGAAATATACTGTATTAGCTGGAAGATAATAAAATGTGCTAGGGCAGAGAAGACAATGCAACTATTTTGACAATGTAAATATGAGCTTCTGAAAAGGGCACTGACACTCTATTTCTCCCTTTTGCTTTAACTAAAATCTATTCATTCATTCCATAGTTATTTAGTGAGCATGTACAAAGCGACAGGTATGAAGCCAGAAGCCAAAGAGGAATTCAGTGTAAAATATTCTTTACGAGGACTTTCTTGATCTGGGACACCTTTAAGTTATTTTTAAAGTCACCAAAGAATACTACATGGATAGTTTAACTTTTCCATGTTTAAATAAAAAGCCTATCTATATAGAAAATTCAAAGATAGCTCATGAAATAGTGGTTTGCAAAGAATCCCATCTTGCTTGGCAAAGGTACAAACTTGGGACTCCTGCCCCAGACCGCAAAGCCAAGATCCACATCTGGATTCCCAAGGACAAGCAAAGAAAAGCCAACCTACCCCTAGCATGCTCCAACTCGCTGCTAATGCTGACCATGCCAACATCCAAGACAAAAAAACATCAAGTGCTCAGACCAGAGTCCAGGATATAACACAGGACTTGATAAATGTTAGTTGCTATTATTATTATCACCTTCATCAGTCTTTAATGGACCCTTCCCCATCTCTACAATCAAAACAGGTGAAAGAGGAAATAAAAGATATTTCTAACAACTAAATTTTGAAAAGGGCACATTTATTTAAAACATTTAAATAAACTGTTCCACATCTTAAACATATTGGTAACCCAAAACTTTGGTTTGCAAAGAATTCATTCTATGCCCCTATTAAGGGCTGAATTGTGTCCCCTCAAAATTCCTATGTTGAAATCCTAAACCTCAATACCTCAGAATGCAACTGTATCTGGAGACAGGGTCTTTCAAGAGGTGATTAAGGTATAATAAGGTCATGAAGGTGGGCCCTAATCCAATATGTCCTTACAAGAAAAAGCAATTAGGACACAGACATACACAGAGGGAAGACCATGCGAAGACAGGGGGCTATCTGCAAGCCAAGATGAGAGGCCTTCAGAAGAAACCAACACTGCTGACACCTTGATTTTGGACTTGCAGCTTCCATAACTGTAAGGAAATAAATTTCTGTTGCTTAAGCCACCCAGTCTGTAGTACTTTGGGATGGCAACCCTAGCAAACTAATTTAGCCCTAGAAAAAATCAGTGTTATTACCATCCGAAAAACAAAGATTGCACTGTGGGGAGAATTTATTTTACCAAGGACCATTATAATATTTAATTTAACATGTATCTACCTCCATATTGCAAGACTGAGCTAAAATCAAATGTTTGGAAGTGACCTCTCCTTCTGCATCATGCTCTTATTATACATGTGCAGTGAGGACCATGTAAATTCCTGAAATGGCTCTGTGCAAATTATTGTCTTTAAGACATCACACATAGGTGTTTTACCTAAATTTTAACAAAGGTCAAAACTAAGCCCTAATTATTTGGCTATTAACTCAATAAAAGAAAAGAGCTGTTAACAATGGAATGACTCCAAAATTAATTTAATAATAAAACTCTAGTAATCTAGCATAGAAAGCAAATTTAGAAGAAACTGTCTTTATGAAGCTGAATAAGTAACAGGGTTTTTTTTCTTTTTTAAGTACAATTACTTGTTTTCATCAGTTATAATTTGTTATTAGCTAAGACCCTTTCAAAGAATAGTTTATCATAGGAGTTTTCATAAAGAAATCACAGTGACTGATTAATCCATGTTGCCTTCAACACTTCATTTGCCCTTCAACAATCATGCAGAAAATATGTCAAAGATATTTACGTGAGCCAAAATACATGCTGAGATGTCAACTTCAAAGCCTTCCATAAAACTCATCTATAATAGATACTAATATCACTAAAATATAACACAATTAATGAAGAATGAACTAAAAGATAGCCTCTTGCAGCTTTCAATATTGAGTAATATAACAGTAAATTAGCTTTTATTGCTCTTATACAATAATCAAGTATTCCCTTTTACACTGAATTGGCTCTTTCTTTTCCTCAATTACTGTAAAACTACAATTGTATATTAACATAAGACCAATCAGAAAGACAGTATTTTATGAAAAGTTGTATGGGATGATTTTTTGTGACATAAAATTATATTCCTACCTCTGGATTTAATAATCCTAGGACATTGAGTTGCAAACTGATTTACTTAAGTGGTCAAATCACAGCCTTTTTCTTTCCCTTGAATACACGTGGAAATTGAACCAGGGCTAGAATTGCACGAAGAATACCTTTCCATTTACTCTTTTTCCCCTCTAACAACACTTTAACCCATAAAACAGCTAGTCACCTTTTTTAAGTAAGTGGGGAAATATCTAAAACAAAGAATACATAATTAGAAGTTCTTTAAAGCAGCCATAACTCCAAGTTTGCTATCACTATTTTATCATAAAAAAATTTAAGTTTTAAAATATAAAGCCTAATAAAGTTGACAACCCAATGCTTATTTTTAATGCTTGTGAACAATTAAGCACCTCGTAATTGTTCACTGACAAAACACTATTTTTTAAAATTTGACTCTTGATCTTGCTTCAAAATCTAAAGACTTTGTGGCACTCTGATCCTCTCAAGGAACACTCAGTTTTATTTGGTTCAAGAGCATACACAGCACCAATTTAGCACTTGGGCAAGGGGATCCCTTCCTGAGCCCTGGTCACTTGAGGGATCTTCCTATTAGTCCTCTGACCACATTCTTTTCACACAATAAATTCCCAAAGCAAAGAACCTGCCCACCCAGAGCCTGCCCTGACTTGCCCTGACCTGCCCTTCTGAGTACCAGGGCCCAGAAATCTGTGTTCAAACAGCCTCAAGCCAGTTTCTAGAGCCCACCAAGGGCCTTCTATAGGTTTTTCTATAGGGAAGTCGACCTGCAGGTGGTAACCTCCCTAGCCTGAGCAATGGGCAGGGGGAATGCAGTTTGCAGGGGTGTGGGAAGAGTGCTGGGGTGTCTGCAAAGGAGGGCCTGGTTTAGGACAGGGCCATTTCTGGGAGACAGGGCTGGGCTACTATAGGCTGGCTCTTCCCACATGCACCAACACATTCCAGTAGAGAACTGGAGCCTGATCGATCTCAACCCACACATGGCCTTCCTGATAATGGTGCTATTTCTCAAGGCAGGATGAAAAGACCTATCCTTATTTAGCAATGTATCAGTTTGATCTATAACTTTTAAATGTTTATACAAAGGGCCTGAGGACCTCCAGGTATTTCTGCCCCAATTCCTACAAATTTGAGAACCTATAACCCGAACTTCAAAGCATTGAATTCTCATGAAGCCAGCACCTAGTATGAAGCCTACACCATCAAGAATTCAGTAAGTATGTGATAGATGAATGAAATGCACGGCCAAAAGGATAGGGGAAAAAAGGTATATGAAATATAAATACGAATTTATTACTCCAACTGGAAATGAAACCAAAAGGAAAAGACATTGCACACATACACAATTAGCTCTAATGCATTCATTGTCTGTTCTGATGCTAACCTAATAATCTTTGGTCATTATCTTTTAAGGTTCTATTTTATATTTAAAAAAGCTCTGTCAGCCCTAAGATAATTTAAAACACACATCCTCTTGGGGGCGCCTGGGTGGCTCAGTTGGTTAAGCGACTGCCTTCGGCTCAGGTCATGATCCTAGAGTCCCGGGATCGAGTCCCGCATCGGACTCCCTGCTCAGCGGGAGTCTGCTTCTCCCTCTCCCGCTCCCCCCTCTTGTGCTCTTTCTCTCTCTCACTCTCTCTCTCAAATAAATAAATAAAATCTTTAAAAAATAAATAAATAAAAATAAATAAAAAATAAATAAATAAAACACACATCCCCTCAAATCATTGCTACACTTTTGTGATTTTAACTGCTACAATAATGATTTTTTTAATGACTACATTTATTCTACTCAAAGTTAAATAGGTACTGAATGTTAAGAGAGCATAGTAAATTTTGAATCAAAAATAATTATATCCAGATAATAAACATGTAAAAACTATAACTTAAGCTTCAGGTTACTTCTGTTTTAACATAATAGTCTCAAATTAAGAAACAAATATAAAGGTTTATAAAATAAGAAAGATTCTTTATTTTAGTAATGAAGTTATTGTCTATCAACATATGATCAACAGGTTTCTTCCATCACTTGTCAAATCCTTCCATAGTTGACTGCAATAGCCACTCTTACACTTAAGGTATCACGCACCATCTTAACTGGTATTATCATAACTCAAATCCGCTGCTGATTAATTTTAATTCCAACATTTCCATTATAAGTCAAGCTTGTTTCCCCCTGCCCTGATAAACTGTGAAAGAGTTTTCACCAACGTCTTGTTCCAGTTTATTCATTCAAACACAAACCAAGCCTCTAATAAGGCAAAGCAATAAAGCTAATCAATGAAAACAGATTCCACAGTGGAAATATGAGCGAAATGCCGTGGGAATATAGAAGTGGTGGATTCCTACCAGGAGGACAGAAGAGAGATTCTTAGAATAGTCATCATCTGGATAGAGGAAAAAGGTGGTAGTTCCCAAACAGAAGGAAGAGCATGTGGAAAACACCCCAAACCACAAAGGTCTGTGTCAGTTTCAGGGAGAAGGCAGGTGGGTATGGCTGCGTGGCAGCTTACACGCTGGGAGTACAGAGAGCAATAAAAACAGAAGTGGGGGCCAGATCACCGGAAATCTTCTAAACTGTTTTTGATTCTTGCTGAAAATCTAGGAGGAAGGAAGTTAAGGTCTTTTGATCTGTGCTTCCAAAAATGAGTGTGCTGTGAGTGTAAAGGATAGACGAAGATGGTAAAGTAGAAAACAGGAAATGAGGCCACTGCAAAAATTCTGCTGGAAAACGTTTATGACACCAAGGAGGCAAAATGAAGAGAAGATGCTAACTGACTGAAGCTCCCGAGAGACGAGAGAGAGACTCAAAGATGAAGCTGAGGTTTTCCAAAGACCTGTGAGTCTTTGGAAACCTAGAAGCCTGCTGAATCCTATAAATGCTTCTGAACTCAGGTTTCCAGAATCACCTCACCTTTTTCCCAGGTGATTCAGTGTCATCTAATAGTTTTCAAAGCATATCAGCTTCACGTCCACGAAGCTGTTTGAGATACAGCACTTTTTGAACCCGTGTAAGATGCCCTCACTGGAAATTCTATCCCACACCATGGGAGCCATCTGCATTACCGTTAGGACAGCTGGGGTTTTGTTCACCCTGCAGCTGTATGTATAATGTCCAATTGTGACCCCTTACTACATTACTTTTCTAAATGCCCTTTAAAAGACCTGCATACCTCGATATTTAACACCTGCCATTGTGAGATCAACCTCCACAATAATTTCTAAATCTGGGCTAAAGTTACTTCCCTCCCTTGTTAAGGACTCCATCCATGAGCATCAATTCACACTGAGTAGGACACTTTAGGCCTACTACGTCTTCCCCAAACAGGGCTTAGTGGTCTGAAAAAATGAAAAGTGTCTATAATATGAAAGAAACCATTAGAAGTGAAAGTAAAAGTGACTTCCTTCGAGGAGTTACTCTTAGGATATGAGGCTATTTAGCCTTACGGTCAGGGCAAATGTGGGGCAAATTATCAGTTTCTAAAAGAAACCATTTAAAAGCTGGAAAATACTGCTTCTAAATGACTTGCTAATTGTAAAATATGCAGCAATGAGGAAAACCACTCACCATCTCATGTACTCAAGTAGTATTTAAGGACAGGAACATCCATTTCAATAAGGATAGACCAGAAGGAAAAAAGGATGGGAAACAGTGTGGTGAGGTGTCTACTTTTGCAAGATAGTTCATAAAATGTTTTATATGATTAATCATACTAAAGTGGATGACATCTAACACGGAAACACTTAGAAGACCTTCTTCCTAGAAGCTCTGCCTGTGGTTTCAGAAGTATTACCTTCCAGAAACAATACTAAATAGTGGTTACAAGTCCGAGTCCAGAGCTTGGGTTCAAGCCCAGCCCTGCCACCAACACATTACTTGGACTCTCTTCTGCCTCAGTTTTCTCATCTGTGACATAAGGGTAATAATAGGACTTTTGTCATAAAGTGGCTGAGAGCAGTAATGGATTTAATACGTGAAGAGAACAGTGCCTGAAACAGTAAAGTCTCATAAGCAGTAGCAATTATTTGTATAACTGGCACATCGGTGAGCTCTGAAGCACCCAGACCGGACAGACAGACAAAAGTAACCAAAACAGGAGGGTGGGGACATGTCTGGTGATCACCCACATCTCTAGGTGCTAGTTGATGTATATGCTCCTAAGGAATGCAGTCCAGGGAGAGCCGCAACGATCAGCACTCTCCCCCTGAAAAAGAACCTCAATACACCAATTTGAGAGATCGCTTAAAAAGATAATTCTAAAGTGCTGTGTAAACATTTAACTCTTAATGCCAGTGTTTTCTTAATTAAGATTGCCAGATAAAATACAGGATGCCAAGTTAAATTTGAATTTCAGATAAATAATGAATAAATGTTTACTGTGTGCTCCATATGATATTTGGAACACACACTAAAAAAATTATCGTTTACTGGAAATGTAAACTTAACTTACATTTTTTTTATAAAGTTAAATCTGACAACTCAAGGGGCTCCTGGATGGAAAAGTCGGTGAAGCATCGGACTCTTGGTTTTGGCTCAGGTCATGATCTCAGGGTCCTGAGAGATCAAGCCCTGAGTCAGGATCTGCGCTCAGCGGGGATTCGGCTTGGGATTTTCTCTCTCTCCCTCTGCCCCTCCCCCTGCTCGAGCACTCTCTAAAATAAATAAATAAAATCTTTTTTTTTTATAAAGATTTTATTTATTTATCTGAGAGAGAATGAGAGAGAGCACATGAGAGGGGGGAGGGTCAGAGGG
>NW_023270712.1:0-13408 GCF_011800145.1 Mirounga leonina | reverse complement strand
TCCCCACCGAGCAGGGAACCCGACACCGGGCTCAATCTCAGGACCCTGGGATTATGACCTGAGCCAAAAGCAGAAGCTTAACCAAATGAGCCAACCAGGTGCCCCTACTTAACCTCTCTTGTGCCTGTGTTCCCAGCTCTGAGGATAATATGAAAATTTACTTTTAGGATAGCATTTGTTTTGAATTTTCTTTAAGAAAAAATTGTTTTTAGAATTAAATGAGGTAGAGGTCACATAGAATACTCCTAAAACAGTAAGCCCTCAATAAATATTATTATTTTTTAAAATCTTATTCTGGGGGTGCCTGGGTGGCACAGTCAGTTAAGCAGCTGACTCTTGATTTTGGCTCAGGTCATGATCCCAAGGTCCTGGGACAAAGCCCCACATCGGACTCTGCACTCAGCAGGGAGTCGGCCTGAGGATTCACTCTCTCCCTCTGCCCCTGCCCCTCCCCTCTCGAATACATGCCTGTGCATGCTCTCTCTCCCTAAAGTAAATACATGTGTCAAAAAAAAAAAATCTTATCCTGAACATTTGGCTGTGGTATAATCAAAAGCAGTATAACTTTTCATATTTGGGCGTTATCTATAGTTTACAAAGCACTTTTATACACATTCTCTTATTTGAGTCATGAGATGGTCCTCGGAGAAGAATTTGTTGTTTTTCTTTTATAGAGGGGAAAAAAAAAAAAAAAAACAGACTAAGAGAAGGGGTATGTTTTGTTCAAGGCTGCAGAGGTAACGCATGATCTTCTGATTCTCAGTCTAACCAAGGGGAAAAAAAAATCCAAACATTGTAACAAGAGCCAAAGAAGGGAATTACATAATGATAAAGGAATCAATCCAAACAGAGGATGCAACATTTGTAAATATTTACCCACCCAAAAGAGGAGCAACTAAATATGTAGAGCATATATGAACACACCTCAAAGGAGAAATCAGCAGCAATACCGTGGGGGACTGTCACACCTCACTTGTATCAATGGATAGACCATCCAGACAGAAGATCAATAAGGAAACATCAGCCTCAGACAACTAGGTAATTAGATGGAGTTAAGAGATACATACAGAAGCCTCCGTCCAAATGCAGCACATGGGATACACTCCTCTCAAGTGCACATAGAACATTCTCCAAGCTAGACCATATGTTAGGCCACACAAGTCCATAAATTCAAGAAGCCTAGAATTTTCCAAAATGGTGACTGAAATCAAATCAAGCATCTTTTCCAACCACAGTGGTATGGAATGAGAAATCAATTACAAGAAGAAAACGGGAATTTCACAAACATGCAGATTAAACAACATGCTACTGAATAACCAATGGGTCTGTGAGCAAACCACAAGAGAAACCAAGAAATACTTTGAGACAAATGAAAATGGAATACAACATAGCAAAATTTATGGAATGCAGCAAAATGGGTTCCAAGAATGCAGCACTTGGCTGGCTTAGACGGTGGAGCATTGTGACACTTGATCTTGTGGTTGCAAGTTTGAGTGCCCCATTAGGCATGGAGTTCAATATATTTGTTTTTAAATGTTTCATTTACTACTGGATCATGAGGGCAGAATTCGAGATAAGCGATACCGTAAGACGAAACAACATTAGAATTATTGGGATCCCAGAAGAAGAAGAAAGAGAGAGAGGGGCAGAAGGTGTACTGGAGCAAATTACACCAGAGAACCTCCCTAATTTGAGGAAGGAAACAGGCATCAAAATCCAGGAGGCACAGAGAACCCCTCTCAAAATCAATAAAAATAGGTCTACACCCCAACATCTAATAGTAAAATTTACGAGTCTCAGAGACAAAGAGAAAATCCTGAAAGCAGCTCGGGGGAAGAGATATGTAACCTACAATGGCAGAAACGTTAGATTGGCAACAGACCTATCGACAGAGACCTGGCAGGCCAGAAAGGACTGGCAGGATATATTCAGAGCAATAAATGAGAAAAATATGCAGCCAAGAATACTCTATCCAGCTGGGCTGTCATTGAAAATTGAAGGAGAGAGAAAAAGCGTCCAGGACAAACAAAAACTAAAGGAATTTGCAAACACAAAACCAGCCCTACAGGAAATCTTGAAAGGGGTCCTCTAAGCAAAGAGAGAGCCTAAAAGCACCATAGACCAGAAAGGAACACAGACAATATACAGTAACAGTCACCTTACAGGCAATAACAATAGCACTAAATTCCTATCTTTCAATAGTTACCCTGAATGTAAATGGGCTCAATGCCCCAATCAAAAGACACAGTCTACCAGATTGGATTAAAAAACAAGACCCATCGATATGGTGTCTGCAAGAGACTCATTTTAGACCCAAAGACACCCCCAGATTGAAAGTGAGGGGGTGGAAAACCATTTACCATACTAATGGACACCAAAAGAAAGCTGGGGTGGCAATCCTTATATCAGACAAATTAGATTTTAAACCAAAGACTGTAATAAGAGATAGGGAAGGACACTATATCCTACTTAAAGAGTCTATCCAACAAGAAGATCTAACAATTGTAAATATCTATGCCCCTAACATGGGAGCAGCCAATTATAGAAGGCAATTAATAACAGAAGCAAAGAAACACATCGACAACAATACAATAATAGTGGGGGACTTTAACACCCCCCTCACTAAAATGGACAGAATATCTAAGCAAAAGCCAACAAGGAAATAAAGACTTTAAATGACACACTGGACAAAAGGGACTTCACAGACATATTCAGAATATTCCATGCCAAAGCAACGGAATACACATTCTTCTCTAGTGCCCATGGAACATTCTCCAGAATAGATCCCATCCTAGGTCATAAATCAGGTCTCAACCGGTACCAAAAGATTGGGATCATTCCCTGCCTATTTTCAGACCACAATGCTTTGAAACTAGAACTCAATCACAAGAGGAAAGTCGGAAAGAACTCAAATACATGGAGGCTACAGAGCATCCTACTAAAGAATGAGTGGGTCAACCAGGAAATTAAAGAAGATTTTAAAAAATTCGTGGAAACCAATGAACATGAAAACACAACTATTCAAAATTATTGGGATGCAGCAAAGGCAGCCCTAAGAGGAAAGTACATAGCAATACAAGCCTTTTTCAAGAAACAAGAAAGTGGCTCAGTTGGTTAAGCGACTGCCTTCAGCTCAGGTCATGATCCTGGAGTCCCAGGATCGAGTCCCGCATCGTGCTCCCTGCTCAGCAGGGAGCATGCTTCTCCCTCTGACCCTCCCGCCGTCTCATGTGCTCTCTGTCTCTCTCATTCTCTCTGTATCAAATAAATAAATAAAATCTTAAAAAAGAAAAAAAAAGAAACAAGAAAGGTCTCAAATACACAACCTAACCCTACACCTAAAGGAGCTGGAGAAAGAACAGCAAATAAAGCCTAAGCGCAGCAGGAGAAGAGAAATAATAAAGATCAGAGCAGAAATCAGTGAAATAGAAACTAAAAGAACAGTAGAAAAGATCAACGAAACTAGGAGCTGGTTCTTTGAAAGAATTAACAAAATTGATAAACCCCTGGCCAGACTTATCAAAAAGAAAAGAGAAATGACCTAAATAAATAAAATCATGAATGAAAGGGGAGAGATCACAACCAACACCAAAGAAATACAACCAATTATAAGAACATATTATGAGCAACTCTATGCCAGCAAATTCGATAACCTGGAAGAAATGGATGCATTCCTAGAGATGTATCAGCTACCAAAACTGAACCAGGATGAAATAGAAAACCTGAACAGACCTATAACCACTAAGGAAATTGAAGCAGTCATCAAAATCTCCCCACAAACAAAAGCCCAGGGCCAGATGGCTTCCCACGGGAATTCTACCAAACATTTCCAGAAGAATTAATACCTATTCTTCTGAAACAGTTCCAAAAAATAGAAATGGAAGGAAAACGTCCAAACTCATTGTATGAGGCCACCATTACCTTGATCCCAAAACCAGACAAAGACCCCATTAAAAAGGAGAATTACAGACCAATATCCCTGATGAACAAGGATGCAAAAATTCTCACCAAACTACTAGCCAATAGGATCCAACAGTACATTCAAAGGATTATTCACCACAACCAAGAGGGATTTATCCCTGGGCTGCAAGGTTGGTTCAACTTCCGCAAATCAATCAACGTGATACAATACATTAACAAAAGAAAGAACGAGAATCATATGATCTTCTCAATAGATGCAGAAAAAGCATTTGAAAAAGTACAGCATCCTTTCTTGATCAAAACTCTTCAGAGTATAGGGATAGAGGATACATACTTCAGTATCATAAAAGCCATCTATGAAAAACCTATAGCGAATATCATTCTCAATGGGGAAAAACTGAGAGCTTTCTCCCTAAGGTCAGGAATGCGGCAGGGATGACCACTACTACGACTGCTATTCAACATAGTATTCGAAGTCCTAGCCACAGCAATTAGAGAACGAAAAGAAATCAAAGGCATCCAAATCGGCAAAGAAGAAGTCAAACTCTCACTCTTTGCAGATGATATGATACCTTATGTGGAAAACCCAAAAGACTCCACCCCAAAACTGCTAGAACTCATACAGGAATTCAGTTAAGTCGCAGGATATAAAATCAATGCACAGAAGTCAGTGGCATTCCTATACACCAGCAAGACAGAAGAAAGAAATGAAGGAGTCAATCCAATTTACAATTGCACCCAAAACCATAAGATACCTAGGAATAAATCTAACCAAAGAGACAAAGGATCTGTACTCAGAAAACTATAAAATACTCATGAAAGGAATTCAGGCAGACACAAGGAAATGGAAAAAAATCCCATGCTCATGGATTGGAAGAACAAATATTGTAAAGATGTCAATGCTACCTAGAGCAATCTACACATTCAATGCAATCCCCACCAAAATACCATCCACTTTTCTCAAAGAAATGGAACAAATCATCCTAAAATTTGTATGGAACCAGAAAAGACCCCGAATAGCCAGAGGAATGTTGAAAAAGAAAAGCAAAGCTGGCGGCATCACAATTCCGGACTTCCAGCTCTATTACAAAGCTGTCATCATCAAGACAGTATGGTACTGGCACAAAAACAGACACATCGATCAATGGAACAGAATAGAGAGCCCAGAAGTAGACCCTCAACTCTATAGTCAACTCATCTTCGACAAAGCAGGAAAGAATGTCCAATGGCAAAAAGACCGTCCCTTCAACAAATGGTGTTGGGAAAATTGGACAGCCACATGCAGAAGAATGAAATTGGACCATTTCCTTACACCACACACAAAAATAGACTCCAAATGGTTGAAAGACCTCAATGTGAGACAGGAGTCTATCCAAATCCTAAAGGAGAACACAGGCAGCAACCTCTTCGACCTCAGCCTCAGCAACTTCTTCCTAGAAACATTGCCAAAGGCAAGGGAAGCAAGGGCAAAAATGATCTATTGGGTCTTCATCAAGATAAAAAGCTTTTGAACAGCAAAAGAAACAGACAACAAAACCAAAAGACAACCGACAGAGCGGGAGAAGATATTTGCAAATGACATATCAGATAAAGGGCTAGTATCCAAAATTATCAAACTCAACACCCAAAGAACAAAGAATCCAATCAAGAAATGGGCAGAAGACATGAACAGACATTTTTCCAAAGAAGACATCCAAATGGCCAACAGACACATGAAAAAGTGCTCAACATCGCTCGGCATCAGGGAAATCCAAATCAAAACCTCAATGAGATACCACCTCACACCAGTCAGAATGGCTAAAATTAACAAGTCAGGAAAGGACAGATGTTGGCAGGGATCCAGAGAAAGGGGAACCCTCCTCCACTGTTGGTGGAAATGCAAGCTGGTGCAGCCACTCTGGAAAACAGTATGGAGGTTCCTCCAGAAGTTGAAAATAGATCTACCAGAAGTTGAAAATGATCCAGCAACTGCACTGCTGGGTATTTATCCCAAAGATACAAATGTAGGGACCCGAAGGGGTACATGCACCCCGATGTTTACAGCAGCAATGTCCACAATAGCCAAACTGTGGATAGAGCCAAGATGTCCATCGACAGATAAATGGATAAGGAAGAAATGGTATATATATACAATGGAATATTAGGTAGCCATCAAAAGAAATGAGATCTTGCCATTTCCAACGAGGTGGATGGAATTGGAGGGCATTATGCTGAGCGAAATAAGTCAAACAGAGAAAGACATGTATCAAATGACCTCACTGATATGAGGAATTCTTAATCTCAGGAAACAAACTGAGGGTTGCTGGAGTGGGGGGTGGGATGGGATGACTGGGTGATAGACATTGGGGAGGGGGTGTGCTCTGGTAAACCTTGTGAATTGTGCAAGACGGTTGAATCTCAGATCTGTACCTCGGAAACGAATAATGCAATATATGTTAAGAAACAAAAAAAAAAAAAGAAGAAGAAGATATCAGGAGGGGAAGAATGAAGGGGGGGAAACTGGAGAGGGAGATGAACCATGAGAGATGATGGACTCTGAAAAACAAACTGAGGGTTCTAGAGGGGAGGGGGGTCGGAGGATGGTTTAGCCCGGTGATGGGTATTAAATAGGGCACATTCTGAATGGAGCACGGGGTGTTATGCACAAACAATGAATCATGGAACACTACATCTAAAACTAATGATGTATGGTGATTAACATAACAATAAAAATTTTTAAAAAATTAAAAAAAAATTTAAAAAACAGTGGTTCTAAGACGGTAGTTTATACTGATACAGGCGTAAATCATGAAACAAGAATCGTCTCAAATAAGCGGCCTAACTTTCCACCTCAAGGAACCAGAAAAAGAACACGGAAGCCCAAATTTAATAGAAGAAAGGAAGTAACATCTCAAACAAATAAATCAAATACAGACTATGAAGGCAATAGAAAGATCAACAAAAGAGCTGGTTCTTTGAAAAGAAAAAAGCTGAGGGCGCCTGGGTGGCTCAGTTGGTTAAGTGACTGCCTTCGGCTCAGGTCATGATGCTGGAGTCCCGGGATCGAGTCCCGCATCGGGCTCCCTGCTGACCTTCCCTCTGACCCTCCGGCCCTCTCCCTCTGACCCTCTGACCCTCCCGCCCTCTCATATGCTCTCTGTCTCTCTCATTCTCTCTGTCTCAAATAAATAAATAAAATCTTAAAAAAAAAAGAAAGAAAAGAAAAAAGCTGACAAATTTTCAGCTAGCCTCAAGGTAAAAAAAAAAAGAATGAGTACACATAATCAGAAATGAAAGAGATGTTTCCATTGATACCATAGACTAAGGCTCATAAGAGACTACTGTGAACAATTACACCCCAACAAGTTTGACAATCCAAAAGAAAAGGATAAATTCCAAGAAACACACAACCTTCCAAGAATGAATCATGAAGAGACAAATTCTGAACAGACCAATTACCAGTACGGAAACAAAATGAGTAATTAAAAACCTCTCAACAGTCAGGAGTCCAGATGGCTTTCCTGGTGAATTCTACCAAATTTTCAAAGAAAAATGAATACCAATCCTTCTCAAACTTTTCCACAAATACAAGAGGAAGGAATGCTTCTCAACTCCTTTCAGGAGGCCAGCATTGCCCTTATCAAACCCTACCAAAATACCACAAGAAAAGAAAATTACAGACCCGTATCTGTGATGAACATAGATATAAAAATCCTCAACAAAATAACAGCAAACGAAATTCAACAATACAGGAAGAAGTATGAACAAGTCAGATTTATTTCAGGGATGTATGAGGGGTTCAACATCGACAAATCAATCAAAGAAATAGGCCACATTAACAAAACAAAGGGTAAAAATCATATGATCTTCTCCACCAATACAGAAAAAGCATCTGACAAAACGCAACACCCATTTTGATAAAAGTTCTCAACAAAGCAGGTATACAGAGAATGTAACTCAACCTAATAAAGGCCATACCTGAGAAGCCACGTCCTATGCAAGAGTGAAAGCCGAAAGCTTCTCCTCTAAGATCAGGAACAAGACAAGGATGCACACTCTCGCCACTTTTATTCAACATACAGTTGGCCCTTGAACAATGCAGGGATTAGGGTTGCCAACACCTGTGCAGTTGAAAATCTGAGAATACTTTTGAGTCACCCAAAACTGAACTACTAATATCCTACTGTTGACCAGAAAAGTTATCAGGAACACAAAGATTTGATTCAGAGATATTTTGAATGTTATATGTATTATAGACTGTATTCTTACAACAAAGTAAGCTAGAGAAAAAGAGTGTGATTAAGAAAATCCTGATGGAGCTTGGGGCTCAGTTATTAAGCGTCTGCCGTCGGCTCAGGTCATGATCCCAGGGTCCTGGGATCGAGCCCCGCATTGGATCCAAAGACTGTGGGGAGCCTCCTTCTTCCTTTCCAACTCCCCCTGCTTGTGTTCCCTCCCTTGCTGTGTCTCTCTCTGTCAAAAAATAATAGTGTGGAGGTTCCTCAAAAATTTAAAATAGAGGTACCCTATGACCCAGCAATTGCACTACTGGGTATTTGCCCCAAAGACACAGATGTAGTGAAAGGAAGGGCCATATGCACCCCAATGTTCATAGCAGCAATGTCCACAATAGCCAAACTGTGGAAAGGGCCGAGATGCCCTTCAACAGATGAATGGATAAAGAAGATGTGGTCCATATATACAATGGAATATTACTCAGCCATCAGAAAGGATGAATACCCACCTTTTACATCAACATGGATGGGACTGGAGAAGATTATGCTAAGTGAAGTAAGTCAAGCAGAGAAAGTCAATCATCACATGGTTTCACTAATTTGTGGAACATAAGGAAAAACATGGAGGACATTAGGAGAAGGAAGGGAAAAATGGGGAGGGGATTGGAGGGAGAGATGAACCATGTAAGACTATGGACCTGAGAAACACACAGGGTTTTAGAAGGGGGTGGGGGGGATTGGTTAGCCCAGTGATGGGTATTAAGGAGGGCACGTACTGCATGGAGCACTGGGTGTTATACGAAAACAATGGACCGTGGATCACTACATCAAAAAGTAATGATGTATTGTACGGTGACTAACATAACATAATAAAATTAAAAAAAAAAAAGAAAAAGAAATAAATAAATTATTAAAAAAAAAATCCTGATGAAGCTAGAGTGTATTATGCTAAGCAAAATAAGTGAGTCAGAGAAAGACGAATACCATGTGATTTCACTCCTATGGATTTAAGAAACAAAACAGATCAACAAATGGGAGGGGGGATACAAAGAACAGAGAGGGAAACAAACTGTAAGAAACTCTTGATGCTGGAAAACAGAGATTTGACAGAGGGGAGGTGTTTGGGGGATGGTCTAGCTGGGTGATGGGATTAAGGAGGGCACTGTTATGATGAGTAGTAGGGGTTGTAAGCAAGTCATGAATCACGGAATTCTCCTGAAACCAATATTGCACTGTATGTTAAGTAAGTAGAATATAAATAATCATTTTAAAAGAAAAAAAAATTCAAAAGGACAATACCTTTACAAGCAATGCCTGTATTTACTGAATAAAAAATGTATTAAGTGGACCACACAATTCAAACCGACGATGGACAACGGTCAACTATACTACTGGAAATCCCAGCCAGAGCAATTACACAAGAATAATAAAGAAATAAAATACATCCAAATTGGAAAGGAAGAAGTAACGGTCACTATATTCAAATGACATTTTATATGTAAAAAAACCCTAAAAACAACATGAAAAAAACTATTAAACAGATTCAATAAAGTTGCAGGATAAAAAGTACATAAAAATATGTTCCATTTTTATATACTAATAATGAACAGGAAAATAAATTTAAAAAATCATATTTAAAACTGCATCAAAAAAAAACAAAAAACACTTAAAGATAAATTTAACCAAGGAGGTGAAAGCCTATATACTGAAAAGTGTAAGACATTAAGGACAGATACGGAAGACAACACAAGTAAATCGACATTCCATGCTCATGGATTAGAAGAATTAAGTGTTAAAATGTCTATACTACCCAAAACCGTCTAGAGATTGAATGCAATTCTTACCAAAATTCGAAACACGTTCTACAGACATAAGGCAAAGAATCTTTAAAATTTGTATGGAGGGGCGCCTGGGTGGCTCAGTTGGTTAAGCGACTGCCTTCGGCTTAGGTCATGATCCCAGAGTCCCGGGATCGAGTCCCACGTCAGGCTCCCTGCTCAGCAGGGAGTCTGCTTCTCCCTCTGACCCTCCCCCCTCTCATGCTCTCTATCTCATTCTCTCTCTCAAATAAATAAATAAATAAATCCTTTAAAAAAAAAAAAAAAAAGATTAGTATCCAGTAGATATAAAGCACTCCTACACTCAATAACTACAGCAAAAAACAAAGTGGTTAAAAAGTGGGAGGGTTATCTAAATGGACATTATCCAGAGAAGACATCCAGAGAGCCAACAGGGACGGAAAAGATGCGCAACATCATGAATCATCAGGGAAATGCAAATCAAAACAACAATGGGATAGCACCTCACACTGGTTAGAAAACTTAGTATCAAAAAGATGAGAAATAACACATGTTAGCAAGGATGTGGCCGAAAGGGAACCCCAGTGAGCTGTTGGTGGGAACGTAGGTAGGTGCATCCACTGTGGAAAAGAGTATGCAGGCTCCTCAAAACTTTGAAACTAGAACGAGCCTACAATCCAGCAATTTTTCTCCTGGCCATTTAGCCAAAGAAAACAAAAACACCCATTTGAAAAGATATCTGAACCCCCATGTTCACTGCAGCATTATTCGTAACAGCTAAGATAGGAGGACAACCTACATGTCCACGGAGGGATGAATCGATAAGGAAGATGTGGTGTATGTAGACGCTGTAATACTCTTTAGCCATAACAAAAAACGAAATCGTTCTTTTTACAGCAACATGGATGGACCCTGAGGGCACGATGCTAACTGAAAGAAGTCAGAGACAAATACTCTATGACAACACTTCTATATGGAATCTAAAATTACCAAAAAACTGAGCTTAAAGATACAGCAGTCAGATTGGTGGTTGACAGGCAGGGGGATGGGTGTGAAATGGGTGACAGGGGTCAAAGGTTCAAACTTACAGGTATAAAGTAAGTCAGTCACAGGATGTAACGTACAACATGGCGGCTATAGTTAATAACACTGTATTACAAGCTTCGACGTTGTAAAGAGAGTGATCTTACAAGTTATCCTAAGGAAAAGGTCTTGTAAAACACTCCAAGACAAAACTGGATTTAAACAGGTAAGCTGTACACCATTGTTCAGGGGACTCAGAAAGTGCAGGGACCTGCCCAAATCTGTGCGGGAAACTGCCCTCCTGTTCCTCACAGAGGCTAAAGGAGAGCTTTGTACACTGGTGAGTGCGTGCACAGAACAGCATGTAAAGTGCCGGGCTCCTCTCTACCCAGAGCAGTGGGCACTGCATCCCGCTTAGGGGTACAGGAAGATGCAGGGAGTTCCTGGGAGATACTGAAGAAGTTGAGGAAGAACAAGGCAGGGTGTATGGAAAGTGCCTTACCGGTTTTCCAAATCCCTGGGAATGTTCCATCGTGTAGGTGTCTTTTGAGATGCTACCAAAGGTCGCCGCTGCTGTCTACTCAGGCTCTTGTGGCTGGGCAGCCAACTTCTTTAACTCACTGGCAACCTCTGAGTCATCACTGTCTCTTGACCGTCATTCTAGGGGGAGAGGAGCACATAAAATGGGTCTCATTTCTCTCAGTTGGGATGGTCTGTCAGCTCTTGATCTGAATCACTAACCACCGCCGTTACATCTGTGCCCATAAAACACTGCGAGTGAATAAAGACTACGACGGTAACAGAAATAGAGAATACTTATCCCTCTGTATTCCTCTGGGTTAGGCCCTATTCTAAGCTGTAAGGTGCAGAGTCAAGCAGAGAGGCATGAGGGTTTCGGATACGCCCCAATCATGGAGAGGCTGGAAGCACAGGTTTTGGAGCTGCAATGACAAGGGCTTGAAATCTGGTTCCAAGCACTATCTGCGTCTCTAAGACTCAGAGGCCTATCAGGATCCTAGCCCACGGAGATGTACAAACTGATAAAGGGTGTAGAATGCTTAGCCAGCGCCAGGCACAGAGCAGCTCCTCAATTAACTCACGATGATAATCATGAGGATGGCAATCACGGTGTTCCTTCCCCGGTGCTAGCAATAACAATAACTAATACTTCTGTGATATTAATCCCAAAGATTCGTACTGCACTTATCTCGTGCCAGGAACCATGATTTACATTGACTTTGGAAATGGGTTCTGTGTACTACTTCACTAAATCCCCAAAACAAGCCTATATAGGTCCTCTTTGCAGGCCCATCTCTCAGATGAGAATTCTGAGGCCTGGCGATTACCTATCTTGCTCAAGGTCACACAGCTGGAAGTGGAAGAAGAGGAATGACAACCTGTACTCTGAACCAGTCTAGAGGAAACCCATTACCTACGTTAAATCTGCACCGTAACCCTAAGGTTTTGCAGTTCTGCCCACTTTACAGATGGAGAGACTGAAGCTCAGGCCCAGGGCAGAGGCCGAACTCACCTGGCCTCCCCAATGGGAGGAAGCAGGACTTGGCACGCCGCCTCAGGCTCGGCCTCTGGGTCCTGGGTGGCCCCCTGTGTCCCCTGCAGATACCAGGCTGAGGGGCACCTCTTCCTCAGAACCACAGCATGCTAGGGTTCCAAGGACGCCGCTGCCCCCGGCTCCCTCTGCTCCCAGCCATACCGCCACTGCCCCCAGCTACTGCCACTGCCCCCAGCTACCGCCACTGACACCCGCTGCCCATCGCAGACGGTGCTGTTGACTGCCGACGCGGCTGGCCCACGCTGCCGCCCTCTGCCGCCTGCTGCTTGCTGGCGCTGGCTGCCCAGCGCTGACCCTGCCCGTACCACCACCGGGCCGCTGCCCCCGCCAGCTGCTGCCAGTTACCGCTGCCTACCGCCCCAGCCACCTGCCCGCCTTCGCTTCCTGCCGCTGCCGCCTGCCACCCTTGCCTGCATCCCCTTGCCTCCGTCTGCCTGCCTGCACCCCCTGCTGCCTTTTACCGCTGTCTACCGCCGCCACCTGCAGCCCGCCACCTGCCACCTCCTCTGCTGCCACCAGCCTCCGCTGCCTAAACTCGACGGTGCCTGCCAACGCTGCCAACCTACCGCCGCCACCTGCTGCCGCTACCCCCTGCAGCCCGCTTGCCTCCGCTGCCTGCGGCCAATGCCGCCTGCTGCCCACACTGCCTGCCCCCACTGTGGCCCGCCTCCCCCTGCCACCTGCCCCCACCGGCCGCCGCTTTCTGCCACCGCTTATGGCTGGCTGCGATTATCAGCCGCCGCTTCCTGCCTGGGCCCTGCGGCCTGCAGGCCGCCACCGCCTGCTGCTGCTTACCTACCACCGCCGCCTACCACCGCCTGCTGCCACTTACCACTACGCGCCACGGCAGCCCACTGCCACCACATGCCTACCGCTGC
>NW_023270711.1:82407-102087 GCF_011800145.1 Mirounga leonina | reverse complement strand
ACTGCCATGCTGGGACTGAGGCAAACTTGACCAAGAAGGGCAGTCCTGCCAGGAACTAGATGGTGGGGCTTGGTGTAAGCAACTTAGGCATCCAGTGTTTGTGATGTGCTGCTTCCTGCAGGTGACTGTGTTTAAGCTGAGTGCTGGGAAGGGAAATGGTGCCAGGCAGCTCCTTTGTTCACAGAGGGGCATCTCCATGAAAGCTGCCTCTTAGAGACAAGCTCTGAGAAGAGTGAATAATCTCCCCTGGTGTGCCCCATGAATTCTTCAAATCATTGTTTCCATGCCATCTGCCCTCAGTTTGTTTGTGTGCCTTCTCTCCAGGAGCAGGGCAGTGCCCTCCAGGATCTATCCCACCCAAGTCCACTGACCTTTAGAACTCCAGGCTTTAAGCCCTGCTTGTTGAAAGAAGTCATGAAATTCAGCTCCTCTCATTTTCAAAGGCAATCAACTCTGGGGATACTTTCTCCTTGTGCATCCCCATGTGTTGCTCTATTTCTCACCCTTCTCCATGACCACATATCCCTCCCCAGCAAAACCTGCAATCTGTTTCTTTCCTAAACCATATCTCTGCACTTCATACCTTCTTTGATATAGTCTCCTCTCTTCCTTTAGTTGTGGAATGCATTCTGTTGGTGTTCAGGTAGAATTCTGAGGTATTTGGAATCATTTGATAGATATCTAGTTTTGTTCCTGAGATGAGACATACCTAGGGTCCTCCTACTCCACTGCCAATTTCTTTCCCACCCAGGGTTTATTTAAGAACTTTAAAAATGTCACCCCACTGCTTTGTAGCCTCCATGATGTGTGATGAGAAATCAGCTGATATTTTATTTTATTGATTTTTGTGTCTATTTTTGTACCAGTCCCATTCTATTTTGATTACTATAGCTTTGTAGTATATCTTGAAATCTGGGATAGAGATACATCCAGATTTGTTCTTTTTTTTTTTTTTTTTTTTTCAATTGCTTTGGCTATTTAGGATCTTTTGTACTTCCATATAAATTTTAGGGTTATTCTAGGTCTATGAAAAATGTTGTTGGTATTTTATTTTATTTATTTTATTTTTTAAATATTTTATTTATTTATTTGACAGAGAGAGACAGCAAGAGAGAGAACACAAGCAGGGGACAGCTAGAGAGGGAGAAGCAGGCTTCCTGCTGAGCAGGGAGCCTAATGTGGGGCTCAATCCCAGGATGCCAGGATCATGATCTGAGCCGAAGGCAGACACTTAATGACTGGGCCACACAGGCGCCCCTGTTGTTGGTATTTTAATAGGAAATACATTAAATCTGTAGTTTGTATTAGGTAGTATAGCCATTTAACAATATGTGTTCTTCCAATCCATGAGCATGGAACATCTTTCCATTGGTGTCTGTCTTCTTCTATTTTTTCATCAATGTTTTAGAGTTGTAAGAATACAACTCTTTAAATGCCATGGATAAGTTTAATTCCTAGGTATTATATATAGTTTTTGTGCTATTATAAATGGGATTGTTGTCTTAATTTATCTTTCTACTACTGCAATATTAGTGTATAGAAATGCAAAATATTTCTGTATATTGATTTTATATTCAGTGATCTTACTAAATTCATTTATCAATTCTAGTAGTCTTTTTGTAGGGTCTTTTATCATCATATCATTTGGTATGGTGCTACCTGTGGGTTTTTCACATATGGTCTTTATTATGTTGATGTATGTTCCCTCTAAACATACTTTGTTGAGTTTTCATCATAAATAATTGTTGTACTTTGTCAAATAACTTTTCTGCATCTGTTGAAATGATCATATGGTTTCTATCCTTTCATTTTAGCATAATACTCTAGCTCCATCCACGTTGTTGCAAAAGGCAGGATTCCATTTTTTTTTAATGGCTGAATAATATTCCATTGTATATATACCACACATCTTCTTTATCCATTCGTTAGTTGATGGACAGTTGGGCTGTTCCCATGATTTGGCTATTGCTGATAATGTTCCTATAAACATTGGGGTGCATGTGTCCTTTCAAATTAATGTTTTTGTATCATTTGGGTAATACTTAGTAGTGCAATTACTGGATCATAGGTTAGTTCTAGTCCTAACTTTTTGAGGAAACTCCATACTGTTTTCCAGAGGAGCTGTACCAGTTTGCTTTCCCACCAACAGTGTAAGAGGGCTCCCCTTTCTCCCCATCCTTGCCAACAACCATTGCTCCTGTGTTGTTAATTTTAGCCATTCTGAGAGGTGTGAGGTGTGAGGTAATATCTAATTGAAGTTTTGGGCGCCTGGGTGGCTCAGTTGGTTAAGCGACTGCCTTCGGCTCAGGTCATGATCCTGGAGTCCCTGGATCGAGGCCCGCATCGGGGTCCCTGCTCGGCAAGGAGCCTGCTTCTCCCTCTGACCCTCCCCTCTCTCATGTGCTCTCTCTGTCTCAAATAAATAAATAAAATCTTTAAAAATATATCTAATTGAAGTTTTGATTTCCATTTTACTGATGATGACTGATGAACATCTTTTCATTTCTCTGTTGGCCATCTATAAGTTTTCTATGGAAAAAAAATGTGTATTCAAGTCTTCTGCCCATTTCTTGATTGGATTATTTGTGTTTTGGGTGTTCAGTTGAATAAGTTCTTTATATATATATTGAATACTAACCGTTTGTGAGATATATCATTTGCAAATATCTTCTCCCATTCCATACATTGTCTTTTAGGTTTGCTGATTGTTTGCAGAAGTTTTTATCTTGATGAAGTCCTAGTAGTTTATTTTTGTTTTGTTTCCCTTACCTCAGGGGACATATCTAGTAAGAAGTTGCTATGGGCAAAGTCAAAGAAGTCACTTCCTCTATGATTTTAATGGTTTCCTGTCTCACAGTTAGGTCTTTCATCCATTTTGAAATTATTTTTTTGTGTGTGTGTTTTCCCATCACTATTTATTGGATAGACTGTCTCTTTTCCATTGGATACTCTTTCCTGCTTTGTCAAAGATTAATTGGCCACATGGTTGTGGGTTCATTTCTGGGTTTTCTATTCTGTACCGTTGATCTGTATGTTTATTTTGTGTGTGTGTGTGCCAGTGCCATACTCTCTTGATCGTCACAGCTTTGTACTATAAATTGAAGTCAAGAATTGTGATGCCTCCAGCTTTGCTTTTCTTTTTCAAGATTTCTTTGGCTATTCAACTTTTGTGGTTCCATACAGGTTTTAAGATTATATGTTTTAGCTGTGTGAAAAAATATGGGTGGTATTTTGAAAGGAATTGCATTAAATGCATAGATTTCTTTGGGTAATATTGTCATTTATTTATTTTTTAGATTTTATTTTATTTTTTTAAATTTTATTTTATTATGTTATGTTAGTCACCATACAATGCATCATTAGTTTTTGATGTGGTGATCCACGGTCCATTGTTTTCGTATAACACCCAGTGCTCCATGAAGTACATGCCCTCCTCAATACCCATCACCAGGCTAACCCATCCCCCCACCGCCCTTCCCTCTAAAACCCTCAGTTTATTTCTCAGAGTCATAGTGTCTCATGGTTCATCTCTCTAATCCCCCCCCCATTTTTCCCTCCCTTCTCCTAATGTCCTCCATGCTATTCCTTATGTTCCACAAATAAGTGAAACCATATGATAATTGACTTTCTCTACTTATTTCACTTAGCATAATCTCCTCCAGTCCCATCCATGTTGATGTAAAAGTTGGGTATTCATCCTTTCTGATGGCTGAGTAATATCCCATTGTATATATGGACCACATCTTTATCCATTCATCTGTTGAAGGGCATCTCATCTCTTTCCACAGTTTGGCTATTGCGGACATTGCTGCTATGAACATTGGGGTGCATATGGCCCTTCTTTTCACTACATCTGTGTCTTTGGGGTAAATACCCAGAAGTGCAATTGCTGGGTCATAGGGTAGCTCTATATTTTATTTAAAGATTTTATTTATTTATTCATTAGAGACAGAGAGAGAGAGAGGCAGAGGGAGAAGCAGGCTCCCAAGGAGTAGGGAGCCCGATGCGGGACTCGATCCCAGGACCCCGAGATCATGACCTGAGCCGAAGGCAGATGCTTAACCATCTGAGCCACCCAGGCGCCCAGCTCTATATTTTTTTGAGGCATCTCCACATTGTTTTCCAAAGTGGCTGTACCAGCTTGCATTCCCACCAACAGTGTAAGAGAGTTCCCCTTTCTCCAACATTGGTTCTTGCAATCCAAGCATGCAATGTTTTTCCATTTATTTATGAAATTGTCAGTTTATTTCATCAGTGTTTCATAGTTTTCAGAGTACAGATCTTTTATCTCTTTGGTGAGATTTTTTTAGGTATCTTATGGGTTTAGGTACAATAGTAAATGGATTGGTTCCTTGAATTCTCTTTTTGCTGCTTCACTACTAGTGTATAGAGACACAACAGATTTGTGTACATTGATTTTTCTAACCTTTGACATTACTGAATTTATGTATCAATTCTAGCAGTATTTTCGGTAGAGCCTTTTGTGTTATCTATATATAATATCATGTCATCTGCAAATAGTGAAAGTTGTACTCATTCCTTGTTGATTTAGATGCCTTTTATTTTTTAATTTAATTTAGTTTTATTCAATTTATTTTTATATTTATTTATTTATTTTGGTTTTCAAGGCCCCTGGTATTTCGATCAGTTGAGCATCCAGCTCTTGGTTTTGGCTCAGTTCATGCTCTCATGGGTCATGGGATCCAACCCCTCATTGGACTCTGCAGTCACGAGGGAGGTCGTTTGAAGATTCTCTCCCTCTACCCCTCCCCACACTTGTGTGCGCTCTCTCTCATATACATGATCTCTAAAATAAATAAATAAAATCTTAAATATCAAAACAAAATTTGTTTATTTATTTTTGATTGTCTCATTCCTGTAGTTTTTACTTCCAGTACTATGCTGAATAAAAGTGGTGAGAGTGAACATCCCTATCTTATTTCTAACTGTAGTGGGAAAGGTCTCACTTTTCTTCCATTTAGGATATTAGCTGTGGGTTTTTCATATAGGGCTTTTATTATGTTGAGGTATGTTCCCTCTAAACCTACTTGTTGAAGGATTTTATCATGAATGCATGTTCTACTTTGCCAAATGTTTTTTTTCTGCATCTATTGAAAGGATCATTTTTTTCTTACTTTTATTAATGTGATGTATTACTTTGATTGAACCACACTTCCATCCTGAGAATAAATTGCTCTTAATCATGGTGAATGAATTTTGCATTTTGGGATCGGATGTGCTAGTAGTTTGTGGAGAATTTTTGGATCTATGTTCCTCAGAGGCATTGGCTGGTAGTACATTTATATTTGTAGTGTCTTTTTCTGGTTTTGGTATCAGCATAATGCTAGCATCATAGAATGAATTTGGAGGTTTTCCTTCCTTTTCAATTTTTTGGAATAGTTTATGAAGAATAGTATTAACTCTTCTTTAAATGTTTGGTAGAATACACCTGCAAAGCTGTCTGGTCCTGGACTTCTGTTTTTTGGGAGTTTTTTCATTACTGATTCAATTTCTTTTCTGCATATCAGTCTGTTCATGTTTTCTATTTCTTCCTGTTTCAGTTTTGGTAGTTTATATGTTCATGGTAGTTTATATGTTTATCCATTTCTTCAGGTTTTCAAATTTGTTGGCATATAGTTTTTCATAATATTCTCTTATAAGTTGTATTTCTGCAGCATTGATTGTTAGTTCTCCTCTCTCATTTGTGATTTTATTTGGGTCCTTTCTCTATTTTTTTTTTTAATAAAGATGGCTAAGGATTGACAATTGTATTTTTTTTTTTTTTTCTCAAAGAACCAGCTCCTGGTTTCATTTGTCTCTTCTATTGTTTTTTGTTTGTTTGTTTGTTTGTATATCATTTATTTCTGCTTTAATCTTTATTATATTCCTTCTTCTGCTGGCCTTAGGTTTTGTGTGTTGTTCTTTCTCTAGCTCCTTTGGGTGTAAAGTAAGGTTGTTTATATGTGATTCTTCTTGCTTCTTGAGATAGGCCTCTATTGCTATATACTTTCATCTTAGGACTGCTTTTGCTGCATAGCTAATATTTTAATCATTGTGTTTTCATTTGATTTCATGTACTTTTTTTAAATTTTGATTTCCTAGTTGACCCATTTATTATTTTTTTAAAGAATTTATTTATTTATTTGAGAGAAAGAGATCATAAGTGGGGGAAGGGGCAGAGGGAGAGGGACAAGCAAACTCCCCACTGAGCAGGGTAGCCTGATGTGGGTCTTGATCCCAGGACCCTAAAATCATGACCTGAGCTGAAGTAAGACACTTAACTGACTGAGCCACCCAGGCACCCCAATCCATTTATTATTTAGTAGTATGTTAACCTCCATGTATTTGTTATCTTTCGAACATTTTTCTTGTGTTGTATTTCAAGTTTCATAGTGTTATGGTTGGGAAATATGCATGGTATGATTTGAGTATTTTTATGCTTGTTGAGTCTTGATATGTGACCTAGTATGTGATCTTTTCTGGAGAATGTCTTATGTGCACTCAAAAATGATTGGGATGAAATGTTCTGTATATATCTGTTAAGTCCATCTGATCCAGTGTGTCATTCAAAGACATTGTTTCTTGTTGATTTTCTGCTTAGATGATCTGTTCATTGATGTAGTGGAGAATTAAAGTCCTCTGCTATTATCATATTAATATCAGTGACTTCCTTTATGTTTGTTATTAATTGACTTATATATTTGGGTGCGTCCATGTTGGGGGCATGAATATTTACAATTGTTAGATTTTCTTGTTGAATTAGACTTTATTATGACACAGTTCCCATCTTCACCTCTTGTTATAGTTTTTTTTTTGTTGTTTTTGTTGTTTAAATCTATTTTTTCTGATATAAATATGGTTACTCCAGCTTTGTTTTCACATCTATTGGTAAGATAAATGTTTATCCACTCCCTAACTCTCAATCTGTAGTATCTTTAGGTATAAAAATGAGTCTTTTGTGGGCAACATATAGATAGGTCTTTTTTTTTTTTTAAACCATTGGACATCCTATGTCTTTTGATTGGAGTTTCAGTCTATTTATAGTCAGAATAAATATTGATAGATCAGTATTTAGCAACATTTTATTACTTTTCTTATTGTTTCCGGAGATGTTTCTATTCCTTTCTTATCTTTGTCACTTTGGGTCTTTTCCAATCAAAAGTCTCCTTTAATATTTATTGCAGGGCTTGTTTAGTAGTCACAAACTCTTTTAGTTTTTGGTTTTCTATGAAAGTCTTTACCACTCCTTCTATTCTCAATGAAAGCCTTGCTGATTAAAGTATTCTTGGCTGCATATTTTCCCCATTCAGCACGTTGAATATATCATGCCACTGCCTTCTGGCTTGCTTTTCTGTTGAGAGATGTGCAGCTAGCATGATAGATCTTCCCTTGTAAGTTAGGTACTTCTTTTGTCTTGCTGCTTTAATTTTTGTTGTTGTTATCACTATATTTTGCAAAATTAATTATGCTCTTTTTTATTATTATTATGTTATGTTAATCACCATATATTACATCATTAGTTTTTGATGTAGTGTTCCATGATTCATTTTTTGCATATAAAACCCAGTGCTCCATGCAGAACGTGCCCTCTTTAATACCCATCACCAGGCTAACCCATCCTCCCACCCTCCTCCCTTCTAGAACCCTCAGTTTGTTTTTCAGAGTCCATAGTCTCTCATGGTTCATCTCCCCCTCCGATTTCCCCCCTTCATTCTTCCCTTCCTGCTATCTTCTTCTTCTTCTTCTTTTTTTTTTTTTTAACATATACTGTATTATTTGTTTCAGAGGTACAGATCGGTGATTCAACAGTCTTGCACAATTCACAGCGCTCAACATAGCACATACCCTCCCCAGTGTCTATCACCCAGCCACCCCATCCCTCCCACCTCACCCCCCACTCCAACAACCCTCAGTTTGTTTCCTGAAATTAAGAATTCCTCTTATCAGTGAGGTCATATAATACATGTCTTTCTCTGATTGATTTATTTTGCTCAGCATAACACTCTCCAGTTCTATCCACATTGTTGCAAATGGCAAGATTTAATTCCTTTTGATGGCTGCATAATATTCCATTGTGTGTGTGTGTGTGTGTGTGTGTATCATATCTTCTTTGTTCATCTGTCGAAGGACATCTTGAGTCTTTCCACAATTTGGCTATTATGGACTTGCTGCTATAAACATCGGGGTGCATGTACCCCTTCAGATCCCTACATTTGTATCTTTGGGGTAAATACCCAGTAGTACAACTGCTGGATCATGTGGTAGCTCTATTTTCAAATTTTTGAGGAACCTTCATACTGTTTTCCAGAGTGGTTGCACCAGCTTGCATTCCCATCAACAGTGTAGGAGGGTTCCCCTTTCTCCACATCCCCGCCAACATCTGTCATTTCCAGACTTCTTAATTTTAGCCAATCTGAATGGTGTGCGGTGCTATCTCATTGAAGTTTTGATTTGGATTTACCTGATACCAAGTGATGTTGAGCACTTTTTCATGTGTCTGTTGCCCATTTGGATATCTTCTTTGGAAAAATGTTCATGTCTTCTGCCCATTTCTTGATTGGATCATTTGCTATTTGAGTGTTGAGTTTAACAATTTCTTTATACATTTTGGATACTAACCCTTTATTGGATATGTCATTTGCAAATATCTTCTCCCATTCTGTCGGTTGACTTTTGGTTCTGGTGACTGTTTCTTTTGCTCTGCAAAAGCCTTTAATCTTGATGAAGTGCCAACAGTTCATTTTTGCCCTTACTTCCCTTGCCTTTGGTGATGTTTCTAGGAAGAAGTTGTTGCAGCTGAGATCAAAAAGGTTGTTGCCTGTGTTCTCCTTTAGGATTTTGATGGACTCCTGTCTCACAATGAGGTCTTTCAACCATTTGGAGTCTATTGTTGTGTGTGGTGTAAGGAAAAGGTCCAGTTTCATTCTTCTGCATGTGGCTGTCCAATTTTCCCAGCACCATTTGTTGAAGAGACTGTCTTTTTTCCATTGGACATTCTTTCCTGCTTTGTCAAAGATGAGTTGACCATAGAGTTGAGGGTCCATTTCTGGGCTCTCTATTCTGTTCCATTGATCTATGTGTCTGTTTTTGTGCCAGTGCCATGCTGTCTTGATGATGACAGCTTTGTAATAGAGCTGGAAGTCTGGAATTGTGATGCCGCCGGCTTTGCTTTTCTTTTTCAACATTCCTCTGGCTATGCGGGGTCTTTTCTGGTTCCATACAAATTTTAGGACTATTTTTTTCCATTTCTTTGAAACAAGTGGATGGTATTTTGATGGGGATTGCATTGAATGTGTAGATTGCTCTAGGTAGCATTGACATCTTCACAATATTTGCTCTTCCAATCCATGAGCGTGGAACATTTTTCCATTTATTTGAGTCTTCCTCAATAACTTTCATGAGTATGTTATAGTTTTCTGAGTACAGATTCTTTGCCTCTTTGGTTATATTTATTCCTATGTATCTTAAGGTTTTGGGTGCAATTGTAAATGGGGTTGACTCCTTAATTTCTCTTTCTTCTGTTGGTGTATAGGTGTATAGGAATGCCACTGATTTCTGTGCATTGATTTTATATCTTGCCACTTTACTGAATTCCTGTATGAGTTCTAGCAGTTTTGGGGTGGAGTTTTCCACATAAAATATCATATCATCTGCAAAGAGTGAGAGTTTGACTTCTTCTTTGCCGATTTGGATGCCTCTGATTTTTTTTTTTTTGTTGTCTGATTGCTGTGGCTAGGACTTCTAATACTCTGTTGAATAGCAGTGGTGAGAGTGGACATCCCTGCTGCGTTCCTGACCTTAGGGGGAAAGCTCTGTTTTTCCCCATTGAGAATGATATTTGCTGTGGGTTTTTCATAGATGGCTTTTATGATATTGAGGTATGTACCCTCTATGCCTATACTCTGAAGAGTTTTGATCAAGAAAGAATGCTGTACTTTGTCAAATGCTTTTTCTGCATCTATTGAGAGGATCATATGATTCTTGTTCTTTCTTTTATTAATGTATTGTATCATGTTGATTGGTTTGCAGATGTTGAACCAACCTTGCAGCCCAGGGATAAATCCCACTTGGTTGTGGTGGATGATCCTTTTAATGTACTGTTGGATCCTACTGGCTAGTATTTTGGTGAGAATTTTTACATTCATGTTCATCAAGTATATTGGTCTGTAAGTCTCCTTTTTGATGGAGTCTTTGTCCTGTTTGGGGATCAAGGTGATGGTGGCCTCATAAAACGAGTTTGGAAGTTTTCCTTCCATTTCTATTTTTTGGAACAGTTTCAGAAGGATAGGTATTAACGTTGTGTCCCTGCTGGAGGAGTAGTGGCCCGACTGTGCTGCGGATCATGATTTCTAGCAACCCTGAGCTGAGAGCTCACTCCTCAGCTCTATCTCTGCAGCTGGCTTCCCTGCTCTAATACCTGGAAGCTCTGCCACACTCAGGCACCCCCAGTCTTTCTGTGACCCCGAGGGTCCTGAGACCACACTGTCTCAGCGAGAGTTCCACCCCCTGCTTGGCCACTGGAGCAACATCCCTCAGTGGAGCCGACTTCTAAGAGTTCCAATTTTGTGCTCTGCTGCTCTATCACTTGCTGGTAGTGGCTGATGGAGGCCCCCTGCCCCACCGTCTATCTTCCTGAATATCACCTCGGATTCACTTCTTTGTAGATCCTACCTTCCAGAAAGTGGTCGCTTTTCTGTTCAGAGAGTTGCTGCTACTCTTTTGTTCAATCTCCTGTTGAGTTCGTAGGTGTCCAGAATGGTTTGATCCCTATCTAGGTGAATTCCTGGGACCAGAAGTAATTTAGGTCTCCTACTCCTCCACCATCTTGCTCCTCCTCCCCTCATCTAGATTTCTTTTATTTGGTTATATAGATTGTCATTTTTTTTTTCCTCTTCTATTCCCATGGTTTCTTATCTTTTATATTCTCTAAACATATTTACTATGCTCCTGTAACATAGTATTCCTGTGAAATGACTTAACCTTGGTTTCTATTACATTGGGGAGCATTCTTTTACACACTGGTAAATACTTTTTAGCTGAGGTGATTTTTTTTCTATAAATAGAGGGAGTTTTTTTTTTTTTGTTCTATTTTGTAGGTATAATATTGGAATCTAAGACTCTAAATGCTAGTCTAATGTGTACTTTTTATGCTCAAGAATATGATCTTCTGCTTATGGTTGCAGTGCCTAAAACTGAGGGATTGCAATTATAAATGAAACATGAATACCATGGTCAGTGGCAGTTAAAGAAGACAATTAGGAAGGTATGCCTTCAGTACATGGGGAGAAATATCTGCTGTTTCCCATGTTTTCTTGGTTCTTCCTTTAGTCCCAAAGGAAGCATGACTCTCATGAAAAGAAAGTTCTCAGGGAATCTTTGTGAATGCCCAAAATTGGAGGGCAGATCTCCAAGGACCCAGGCAGGTGAAATCAGAATAATTCTCACCAGGGGATATCAGAATATATATTTTTGCATCCTGCTTACAGGAAAAACAAAAACTTGAAGATAAAATACTCAAGGGAATTTAGGGTTCATCTACATCATAGATGATGTGGGACAACCAATGACATAGAAGTAAATATCATTTTTAGCTTTATTCATTTATGATCCAGTTGAATATAGTATGGTCTAATGCATAGCCTTGCTGAGACAGAAACATTAAATGAAATCTAAATTAAAAACATTCCAATGCTGGAACGTAATCAAACAGTGAGTATCTTTCAGGGGATATAGTGCATGTTATTTCTTATTTGTCTTGAGAGTCATGGAGTTACATAATGGTACTTTTATAATTTTGGATATTTCTGTATTTAAAGGTGATATACTTTGGCATTTATTTTGTATGTAGGATAAGGACAGAACTTGTAAATTAAAAACGATAAATAATTTAAAATTATATGGAAGTTATTTTTCATATTTAAATATCATTTTAATTGGATAAAATATTAGTTTAAAAATGAATCATATAATAAAATAAAAAAGAAAAGAACCCCTGAAGTAAGATCAATAAAAATATAAAAATTGAAAAAAAATAACTAAAATAAAATGAATTTTTATTAACTTCCAGTTCTTAAATTTGCATGCCTTTAAAAAATGTATAATCTTGTTTTTATTAGCAGTGAAATTAGACAGTTATGACATAAATAGAAAAATAAATGCTGAAATGCTGTTTCTAATTCATTGATCTCTGCTTTAATCTTAACTATTTCTCTTCTAATGCATGGCTTAGGGATTGTTTGTTGCTTTTTCTCTAGTTCTTTCAGGTGAAGAGTTAGTGGGTGAATTCGGGATTTTTCTGCTATTTTGAGTGAGGTTTGGATGGCTATGTATTTTGAGCTTAGGACTACCTTTGCAGTATCCCATAGGTTTTGAACCAATGTGCTTTCATTCTCATTGGTTTCCATGAATTGTTTAAGTTCTTCTTTGATTTCCTGGTTGACCCAAACATTTTATTTATTTATTTATTTATTTATTTATTTATTTATTTATTTTAATTTTATTATGTTATGTTAGTCAGCATACAACACATCATTAGTTTTTGATGTGGTGATCCATGATCCATTGTTTTTGTATAACACCCAGTGCTCCATGCAGTATGTGCCCTCCTTAATACCCATCACCGGGCTAATCAATCCCCCCTCCCCTCTAAAACCCTGTTTGTTTCTCAGAAACCATAGTCTCTCATGGTTCATCTCTCCCTCTGAATTCCCCCCCTTCATTTTTCCCTTCCTTTTCCTAATGTCCTCCATGCTATTCCTTATGTTCCACAAATAGGTGAAACCATATGATAATTGACTTTCTCTGCTTGACTTATTTCACTTAGCATAATCTCCTCCAGTCCCGTCCATGTTGATGTAAAATTTGGATATCCATCCTTTCTGATGGCTGAGTAATATTCCATTGTATATATGGACCACATCTTCTTTATCCATTCATCTGTTGAAGGGCATCTCGGCTCTTTCCACAGTTTGGCTATTGCGGACATTGCTGCTATGAACACTGGGGTGCATATGGCCCTTCTTTTCACTACCTCTGAGTCTTTGGGGTAAATACCCAGGAGGGCAATTGCTGGGTCATAGGGTAGCTCTATTTTTAAATTTTTGAGGCACCTCCACACTGTTTTCCAAAGTGGCTGTACCAACTTACATTCCCACCAACAGTGTAAGAGGGTTCCCCTTTCTCCACAACCTCTCCAACATTTATTGTTTCTTTCCCTGTTCATTTTTGCCATTCTAACTGGTGTAAGGTGGTATCTCAATGTGGTTTTGATCTGAAGTTCCTTGATGGCTAATGATGATGAACATTTTGTCATGTGTCTGTTAGCCATTTGTATGTCTTCTTCGGAGAAGTGTCTTTTCATATCTTCTGCCCATTTTTTGACTTGATTATTTGTTTTTTGGGTGTTGAGTTTGAGAAGTTCTTTATAGATTTTGGATACCAGCACTTTATCTGTAGTGTCATTTGCAAATATCTTCTCCCAATCTGTGGGTTGCCTCTTTGTTTAGTTGAATGTTTCCTTTGCCATGCAGAAGCTTTTTATCTTGATGAAGTCCCAGAAGTTCATTTTTGCTTTCGTTTCACTAGCTTTTGGAGATGTATCTTGAAAGAAGTTGCTGTGGCCGATGTCAAAGAAGTTACTGCCTATGTTCTCCTCTAGGATTTTGATAGATTCCTGTCTCACATTGAGGTCTTTCATCCATTTTGAGTTTATCTTTGTGTATATTGTAAGAGAATGGTTGAGTTTCATTTTTCTGCATGTGGCTGTCCAATTTTTCCAGCACCATTTAGTGAAGAGACTTTTTCCCATTGAATGTTTCTTCCTGCTTTGTCAAAGATTACTTGACCATAGAGTTGAGGGTCCATATCTGGGCTCTCTATTCTGTTCCACTGGTCTATATGTCCTTTTTGTGCCAGTACCATGCTGTCTTGGTGATCACAGCTTTGTAATATAGCTTGAAATTGGGCAACGTGAAGCCTCCAGCTTTGTTTTTCTTTTTCCACATTTCCTTGGCGATCTGGGGTCTTTTCTGATTCCATACAAACTTTAGGGTTGTTTGTTCCAGCACTTTGAAAAATGTCATTGGAATTTTGATCAGGATGACATTGAAGGTATAGATTGCTCTAGGTAGCATAGACATTTTAACAATGTTTATTCTTCCGATCCATGAGCATGGAATATTTTTCCATCTTTTTGTGTCTTCTTCAGTTTCTTTTATGAGTGTTCTGTAGTTCCTAGAGTATAGATCCCTTACCTCTTTGGTTAGGTTTATTCCAAGGTATCTTATGGTTTTTGGTGCTATTGTAAATGGAGTCGTTTCTCTAATTTCTCTTTCTACAGTTGCATTGTTAGTGTATAAGAAAGCAACTGATTTCTGTGCATTGATTTTGTATCCTGCCACATTACTGAATTGCTGGATGAGTTCTAGTAATTTGGGGGTGGAGTCTTTGGGTTTTTCACATAAAGTATCATGTCGTCTGCAAAAAGAGAGAGTTTGACTTCTTCTTTGTCAATTTGAATACATTTTATTTCTTTTTGTTGTCTGATTGCTGTTGCTAGGACTTCTAGTACTATGTTGAACAACAATGGTGAGAGTGGGCATCCTTGACGTATTGCTGATCTTAAGGGAAAGGCTCTCAGCCTTTCCCCAATGAGGATGATTTTCGCTGTAGGTTTTTCATAGATGGATTTTATGAACTTGAGGAATGTTCCCTCTATCCCTATACTTTGGACAGTTTTAATCAGGAAAGGATGTTGTATTTTGTCAAATGCTTTTTCTGCATCAATTGAGAGGACCATATCGTTCTTCTCTCTCCTCTTATTAATGTGTTCTGTCACATTGATTGATTTGTGAATGTTGAACCACCCTTGCGTCCCAGAGATAAATCCCAGTTGGTCGTGGTGGATGATCCTTTTAATGTATTTTTGGATCTTTTAGCTAGGATTTTGGAATCCATATTCATCAGGGATATCGGCCTGAAATTTTCCTTTTTGATGGGGTCTTTGCCTGGTTTGGGGATTAAGGTAATCCTGGCCTCATAAAATGAGTTTGGAAGTTTTCCTTCAGTTTCTATTTTTTGAAACATCTTCAGTAGAATAGGTATTATTTCTTCTTTGAATGTTTGGTAGAATTCCCCAGGGAATCCATCAGGCCCTGGGCTTTTGTTTTTTGGCAGGTTTTTGATCACTGCTTCAATCTCGTTACTGGTTATTGGCCTATTCAGGTTGTCAATTTCTTCCTGTTTCAGTCTTGGCAGTTTATAAGTTTCCAGGAAGGCCTCCATTTCATCCAGAATGCTCAGTTTATTGGCATATAGTTGTTGATAATAATTTCTAATAATTGTTTCTATTTCCTTGGTGTTAGTCCTGATCTCTCCCCTTTCATTCCTAATTTTATTAATTTGGGTCCTTTCTCTTTTCTTTTGGATAAATCCGCCCAGTAGTTTATCCATTTTATTAATTATTTCAAAGAACCAGCTTCTAGTTTTGTTGATCTGATCTACTGTGTTTCTGGTTTCTAATTCATTGATCTCTGCTCCACTTTTAATTATTTCTCTTCTAATGTGTGGCTTAGGCAACATTTGTTGCTTTTTCTCTAGTTCTTTAAGGTGTAGAGTTTTTGGTGAATTTGGGGTTTTTCTATTTTTTTGAGTGAGGCTTGGATGGCTATGTATTTCCCCCTTAGGACTGCCTTTGCAGTATCCCATAGGTTTTCGGTCGATGTGTTTTCATTTTCATTGATTTTCATGAATTGTTTAAGCTCTTCTTTGATTTCCTGGTTGAACGAAACATTCTTAAGCAGAGTGGTCTTTAGCTTCTAAGTGTTTGAATTTCTGCCAATTTTTTTCTTGTGATTGAGTTCCAGTTTAAAGCATTGTGGTCTGAGAATATGCGTGGAATAATCTGTCTTTTGGTATTGGTTGGGACCTGATTTGTGACCCAGTACATGGTCTATTCCGGAGAACGTTCCATGTGCACTCGAGAAGAATGAGTATTCTGTTTTAGGGTGGAATGTTCTGTAAATATCTATGAAGTACATCTGGTCCAGTGTATCATTCAAAGCTCTTGTTTCCTTGTTGATTTTCTGCTTAGATGATCTGTCCATTGCTGAGAGTGGAGTATTGAGGTCTCCTACAATTAACGTATTGTTATCAATATGACTCTTTATTTTGGTTAACAGTTGGCTTATGTAGATGGCTGCTCCCATGTTGAGGGCATAGATATTTACAACTGTTAGATCTTCTTGTTGGATAGAACCTTTAAGAATGATATAGTGTCCTTCTGTGTCTCTTATTACAGACTTTAGTTTAAAATCTAATTTGTCTGGTATAAGAATTGCTACCCCAGCTTTCTTCTGAGGTCCGTTGGCATGGAAGATGGATCTCCATCCCTTCACTTTCAGTATGGATGTATCTTTAGGTTCAAAATGAGTCTCTTGTAGACAGCATATGGATGGGTCCTGTCTTTTTATCCAATCTGCAACCCTGTGCCATTTTATGGGAGCATTTAGGCCATTCATGTTGAGAGTGATTATTGAAAGATATGAATTGTCATCATGTTGCCTGTGAAGATGTTGTTTTTATAGATTGTCCCTGTAATTTCTGTTGTATATGACTCTTGGGGTCTTTCTCCTTTTATAGAACCCCCCTTAATATTTTTTGCAGAGCCGGCTTAGTGGTCACATATTCTTTCAGTTTCTACCAGTCTTGGAAGCTCTGCATCTCTCCATCCATTCTAAATGACAGCCTTGCGGATAAAGTATTCTTGGCTGCATGTTCTTCCTATTTAGTACCCTGAATATGTCTTTCCAGGCCTTTCTGGCTTGCCAGGTCTCTGTGGACAGCTCTGATGTTATTCTGATGTTCCTCCCTCTGTATGTAAGGAATCTCTTCCCCCTAACTGCCATTAAGATCGTTTCCTTGGTTCTAAGATTTGCAAGTTTTACTATTACATGCCGGGGTGTTGGTCTGTTTTCCTTGATCTTGGGAGGGGTCCTCTCTGCCTCCAGGACATGAATATTTGTTTCATTCCCCAGATTAGGGAAGTTCTCAGCTACGATTTGCTCATATATATTTTTTAGTCCTCTCTCTCTCTCCACCCCCTCAGGGATTTCAATAATTCATTGGAACGTTTCATGGTGTATCTTATTTCTCTGATTCTATTTTCATGGATTCTGAGTTGTTTTTCCCAGGCCTCCTCTTTCCCCTTTTTATCAATTATACTGTCTTCCAGATCACTTATTCTCTCTTCTGTCTCAGTTACCCTAGCTGTTAAATTATCTAGATTGGATTGGATCTCATTGATAGCATTTTTAAGTTCTGCCAAATCACCTCTTACTTCTGCCCTTAGAGACTCTCTGTTGCCATTAATTAATATCTCCATTCTAGTCATTGTCTTCACAATTGCTAGCCTGAATTCCATCTCTGACATCTTGGTTATATCTGCATCCTTTTGTAAACCTTTGGCATAAATCGTAGTCTCCGAGTCTTTCCTATTTTGGGGGTTCCTCCTCCTAGTCATTCTGTTGGGGGTGATTGAGGGAATGTACAGAGTCCAAATTACTGACCACAACCCAAGCAAGATGCACCTGTTTTCTAGGGACTTTAGGGTTGCTGTCTTCTTGTTCTCCCAGCCTTTCTTCTGGGGGAGGGGCCTGCCATGCTGTTACTCAGGCAACCCTGTTTGGGCGCAGTTGCCCTGCCCCCTTGTGGAGGGGGATGGCCTCAGTGAAAACCGGTTTTGGTGGGCCCTTGTTCTCTGGCGGCTTTCCCTGGTGGCTTTCCGCATCTTTTCCGAGAGAGTCAGAGCAGAAGAGACCATTTCCAACCCTCTCCCTCAGAGCGGAGAGATCACAATCTGTTCTTCAGTGAGCTCTCCAGGCCACACTATCTGTTTCTGTCTGTGCTGCTATAAACTGCAGTTCTGTGTTGTGCACCCCTCAGCAGCGCTCCCAGTTCTCTCCTCCATGTCAGGGCACATCTCTGCCCTTTGTGCTTCTAAACCACCAGCTGCCCCCCGTTTGCACGTGCAGCCCTGCTCTGGGTTTCTGTCAGGGGGGCTGCCCTAAAGCCCTTTCCCCATCACTACCAGTCTGCGAGTCTGTGCCCAGTCCCCAGCATGGGAAGCTATCACTCACCAAGGGTGTAGTATCCTGATACCTGCCCATGGAATCATGGCTCCCCACTTTGTACCTCAAAACCAACTGCCTACAATATTCTGTTTGTAGAGATCCAGATCTATCTTCTTACATCTCAGCCTGATTTTGTGGGTGTTCAGAGTGGTCTGGTAGATATCCAGCTCAATTCCACAGACTGGTTTGAATAGGGTCCCCTACTCCTCCACCATCTTTTCCCCCTCAAGACACAATTGCCTTCATGTTGAATTCAACTTCTTTCATTGTTATGTAGGGAATACCAAGTCTGTAACTTTATATCAGGTAATTTTTTAAATAGTAAATATATATATATATATATATATATATATATATATATATATATATATATTAATTTACATTTACAAGAACATTTTCATTATGGTAGTAAGATTTTATTTTTTCTACTATATTTTACTTATCATCTTGATATTTTGGCACTAAAACAGATGTATACATAAATACATCCATTAGAAATCTTTTTTTAATACAAAATTTCTGACTTTTTTTTATTTTTCATAAGAACACAACATAACTATAGTTATCAATACTTTATTGCACACTTAAATATTTGGAAAGTGAGTAGATCTCATGTGTGTTCCTCTCAGTAACCAAGATACCTCAATAATCTCATTGTCAATTGGTGGATGGATATTTAAAAATGTATTTGTTTGATTTTTTCTAACTAATGTAGGAAAATATATGGAAATGTCTATCCTAAAAACAAACAACCAAAGATTAAGAAGGTTTAAAATGTTTATAAACAAAATATCTTCTTTATAACTTTTGAATTTGTTTTTTATTCTGGAGATAAAGTTTATTCACACACCAATCTCCTACCAAACCCTGAGTGATGGAATAAATCAGGAATTTTTAAGATATAATCATAGGCGACATTTGTCTTAATATGGCAAGTAATTATGGCCTAGACTTCCCATTCTCAGAGACATTCCACCTTCCCCAAGGATCTAATGGTAGCTAATCTGTAATGTCTTAAGATTTCTTCACCATCTTCCAATGTCTATTTGTAAATTTGTCAGTGATAAAACAATCACATGACCACATTTTATCTATTACTTGGACTTTGTCTTTTGAATCAACATGCCTGAGTTTAAAACCTGCCCCAGCAGTTAAAGTGATGTAACTGTGGGGAAACTATTTGCCCCCTTAGTTTCTTTATTTATAACATGTAAATTAATAGCATATTTAGGGGTACCTGTGTTGCTCTGTTGTTAAGCATCTGACTCTTGGTCTTAGCTCAGGTCTTGATCTCAGGGTCCTGAGTTTGAGCCCTGCATTCAGGCTTAAAAAAATTAGAATACTGCAGAGACTTAGCAGAGTGAATTAACCCATGGAAATTTTTTTTTTATAAAGATGCCAACTATGCTTTACCCATTATTTTTTATTGCTACTATGGTTAATTATCATCATAAAATAAATGACTACAAAAATGTTCTAATTTTGCTTCTTGCTCATATATTATCTTCTGGGCTTTGTTGGTTTATTCCAGACCAGAGAAGATGAGATATGG
>NW_023270711.1:75981-82397 GCF_011800145.1 Mirounga leonina | reverse complement strand
CACATTTGCAAATGGTAAATATTGAAAATTGTATTATAAAATTGATACCACCTAATGAGGACATCTCTCAGTACTTTTCATTTTGGTTTGAATTCTACTACAATAGATATTCTAGAATTGCTATGTTTAAAAATGTCAGTGCAATGTCATAATAATAAAGAGATAAAGCACACAAGCTCCCTGCCCACAAGTCATTCACAATAGGAAAATGGGCTGGTTTAGTCCCATAGGTCAGTTGACTATTTTCATAATTACACCTCATCAATAATCATGAACCAAAGATTATTTCTGTTGAATGTAGCAGTGTTACTCCATTTGGTAGTTGTTCTATTATAAACATATCATTTTGACCATGAATATAATTTACTAAATTAACATGTATTAAATACATAGATAAGCCAGCACTATTTTTAAAATAGTTTTTTTTAATTATTCATGTAAATATAAATGGAAAATTTCATTAGAAAAATAGGAAAATACTGGATGATTCAGATTTTTCTTGATAATTCAATTTCAAAATATTAGCAGAGGTAAGAAGATCAAGATGTAGAGGGAGAGGGACACCTGGGGGGCTCAGACTGTTAAGCATCTGCCTTTGGCTCAGGTCATGATCCCAGGGACCTGGGATCGAGCCCCACATTGGGCTCCCTGCTCCACGGGAAGCCTGCTTCTCCCTCTCCCACTCTCCCTGCTTGTGTTCCCTCTCTCTCTGTGTCTCTGTCTGTCAAATAAATAAATAAAATCTTAAAAAAAAAGATGTAGAGGGAGAAGGAAAGGAAAAACTTAGATCTGGGCAGTACAGTAATGGGATATCTATCATGGTAAAGCAAGTATCAACTCTCTTAGATTTTTATAAAATATTCAAGCTAAATAAACTAATTTAATTCAGAAGGAGAGAAGAAAAAAATAGAAAAAAGAGACCCAAACCAGATTTTCCTTCACTGTTTACCTTCTTTTGTTAATGAAAAAGCTTTACATTTTTCAAATACTAAAATTAGTAAGAAATGGGATGACAAGAGAGCTAAAGGAAATACATATTTCAAAGTTTTTTAGCATAAGTGTTTTCCACTTGATCACCTCCTAAAGTCTTTCCATTCAAAGTGTGATCAGTGCACAAGAAGCATCAGAATAATCTGGGAGCTTTGTTAGAATGGCCTATTTAAGCACAGACCTCTTAAATGAAAGTATGCAGCTCAACAAGATCCCCAGTTAACTGATATGTAGATTATATTATTAGAGGCATTATTTTAAGCAACTAAGATTTTAAATAATTTATTTTAATGGCAAAAGTATATAACAAAATCAAGAGTTTCTTACAAATGCCAATGCTTAAAATTTTCCTTACACTAGTATATATCAAAAGTATATTTTTCTTGAATTCTTAGTTTTTATTTTTAAAACAGAACACGTTGATGGAAAATATTGTATAAATTACCTATACATATAAATGAAAAACTTGTGCCATACATCATTTTTTTCTAACACTTCCTTTCCCACTGAAATATCAAAAGCTACGTACAATTCTCACAGTAACAGGGAAACATTCCGTACCAATGCGCTGTTGTTTTGTATGCCATCCTACTGCAGGAGAGGAAGAATTCATTCTACCTTCCTAGGTTCTGTGGTTAAGACTAAGTATTAAACTGACATGAAACCTATTATCAGAAGAAAAGCATACACATTTTATTTTAATTTCCATGTGCACATAGGTGTCTTCAAAAGGAAAATGAACCTGAAGAAGCATTTTGGCCCAAAAGCTTATATACCTTTTTAAACAAAGAAGGAGAAATTGTGGGTATGTGACAAGACAGATAGGCTTGAGCAGTAAATTATGGGAAAGTGACACAAGGGTCGTTTTGGTAGGTTTGTTTTACAGGTGCATTTCAACCTCAACTCCCAATCTACAGTGATAAGAATGTTCTCTGCCTGGGCCCAGGTGTGCACCTTTCATAGGAAGTGCTATGACCTCCTGAGGTAGAAAGAGGGAAGTCAGAGAGCTCTTCCTGCATATTCTGTCTCTCAAGTGACTTCAGCTCAAAATAGGCAATATACCAAAGTGGTATATTTTGTATGACATGTACTTAACCACCCACAATTGAACAGATAATTATTTATCCTGTTAATATAGTAATATTTACCTAATTTTTGGCAGAATTTATATCTAAATCTTCCACTTCTTTATTATGCTAGTCATCCCAAAGCTCTAACTGGAATTTTTTTTTTTTTTTTAATGCCAGTTCAAACCAGGGGCCATGGGTGTTTTTGAGACATTCATCAAAGAGAGTATGTTACTTACTCCAGTTGCAATTTAAAGACCTAAAAAAGATGTTGAACTAGAACATTGTTTTATGAAAGATAACTATTACTTTTATAAATTAGGGAACAAATTATTATTGTTATATATTTTAATTACTTTTACTATTGTTATCTATTTTCATTAAAAAGGCTACCACTTAAATAATCCAAAAATGTATTTAATTAAAAACAATTTACTGGGCGCCTGGGTGGCTCAGTCGTTAAGCGTCTGCCTTCAGCTCAGGTCATGATCCCAGGGTCCTGGGATCAAGTCCCACATCGGGCTCCCTGCTCTGCGGGAAGCCTGCTTCTCCCTCTCCCACTCCCCCTGCTTGTGTTCCTGCTCTTGCTATGTCTCTCTCTGTCAAAAAAATAAAATCTTAAAAAAAAAAATTTACTATCTCCAAAAAAATAAAGACATATAAAAGAAGCTTGCCTATTCAATTCCTTCATTCTCATCCCATTGTTATATTTTTGTAAATTCTTTGTTCTTACTTTCAAAAACTGCAACAAAGTTGGTTTCATAGGAAAGGTGTAATCCTAGTAATAATAGTAAGTGCCACATTTCCTTCCAACAGGGTGCCTTAAAGCAGATTATCATGGAATCTCAAATTCTATCCTGCTGGTGATCTTCATCAAACAGTGTAAGAGCATAAAAAAATTTCAGATATAAGTTTAAGTATTAAAAAAATGAGAAAACCTCAAAATAAAAGTCAAATTATAGTTAATTATATTTTGATTACAAAAGTACAAGAATGTTTTATGAAATTTCACAGAATGTATAGGAAGTTAGAAATATTTTATAGAGAGAACATTTACTTACATGTTGCTTTTTAAATTGAGATCGTATATTCAAACACATAGTTTTGTGAACTGAGAAGACATCATGTATCAAAATAACTTTTATAAGTGTTTAAGGAACTTCCTGAAATTGTAAACATCTTATTTGTCTGGCTGTTGCTTTTTCTGGGGCGTAAATGTGTTATAATAAATGTTATCTTTTATATTTTTAATGTTAATTTTGTACTTACGTGTTTCTTTGAAATACTAGTGTACTGAATTTCATGTAAAAATATCTGCTTTGTTGATTATTTCTTGGTGAAAACAGACTTGGATTGTGAAATTTAATTATGGGAAACTGAAGTCCAGCTTTATTCCAAGAAAAAAAAGAAAAGAAAAAATCCATCACAAATTCTGATTTTTGTTTCCAAATTATTTCAAAATATATATTGACATATTTCCATGCCCTTAGACGTCACCAGAACTTGAACTACAACATATCCATATGTGAATACCTTCAAGGGTCTGTCCCTTTCTCAGGACATAGTCCAATGAGAACTGCATGCCACAACCAGAGGTGATGTTTTACAGAATATAGTTCTTGCTTAAAACAGATCAATATCGGGGCGCTTGGGTGGCTCAGTTGGTTAAGCGACTGCCCTTGGCTCAGGTCATGATCCTGGAGTCCCGGGATCAAGTCCCGCATCGGGCTCCCTGCTTGGCAGGGAGTCTGCTTCTCCCTCTGACCCTCCCCCCTCTCATGCTCTCTCTCAAATAAATAAATAAAATCTTAAAAAAAAAAAAAAACAGATCAATATTTTTGTCCTGCTTTAAGGATGTAAACTAAATAAGTCCTCCTGACCAAGAAACCCTACATGGCCTGTCACTCAGTGCCTTGCTCCTTCTCTTGTCAAAGGTAAAGCCTCACCAGGCTGTCTTATCACCATGTGCTTGTCCTGCTCATTCCCCCACATGCCATGGTACATGTTGCCCCTTCCACTGCACCCCCCACACACAGCAATCAGTCTGTTGTTTTTCCTTCAGGGTATCTCTGTAGGCATCACTTCCTAAAGGCAGAGTCTTAGAACTCACTGAAAAACTCATGTCTCTGTACATCACCTTTCTCCAGTCACCAGGTACCGTTCACTCAAACACTGCTCAGTTACAGTTTCATGTAGTCCATATGATTATATAATCATAGGATTTAATTCATGTTATTTCACTTCTAAAAATAAATTTTGCCATGTTTTTCATAAATCAAAGGTATATAAGAAGATAAACATTTAGAAATTACAAGACTTCACTTTTCTTGTCTACCCTATTTTCTTTTGCTTATATAGGTTAACAATTTAGAATGGTTTCCTGTATATAGATCCAGTGTTTATTTGATGTTTTTGATTTTCTTTGTAAAAGGCTGGGAACACAAGTGAATAAAATAAATAGAAATTTACAATACTTATGACACAAAAATCTAGTATACTATGCACATCATACTGTAGCTTGTTTTCAATTTATAAATAAATATATTGAAGAATGATTAATGCCAAGGTAAAGAGGGCTTTTTGTTACTTTATAGGATGCCCTATTTTTCTTTTAGGATGCCCTATATTTTAAAAATTCCTCTAGTACTGGACAGTGTTTTCCACCCTCATACATTGTGATTTATTTCCCTAAGCTCCAATTAGATGAATGTCCCTTTAAAGGTCAAGTGATCTGTCTAGGAAATTCAAGGAATCCTGGAGTTATTCCTGGTTCCCAAGAATTTTATCTATTTAAAAAAAAGATTTATTTATTTATTTGAGAAAGAGAGAGAGTTTGAGCAGAAGGGGCAGAAGGAGAAGGAGAGAGAATCTTAAGCAGACTCCCTGCTGGGCGCAGAGTCCAACAAGGGGCTCAACCTCAGGATCCTGAGATAAGGACCTGAGCCAAAATCAAGAGTCAGATGCTCAACCGATAAGGGGCCCTTTATCATTTTTTTTTTTTTGTAGAATGAAAAGTGTTTCCAGCTTACTCAATTGCTTTTACCTTGCATTCAAGAGTGAAATTTGAAAATGGACAAGTTCTTACCCATAATCAGATCTTGTAGTAAGTTCTCTCATTTGGGGATAACTGACAGTAGCAAAATATTTGAATTACAAATTTAAAAGACATACGCTTTAATGCAGGAAAAAAAAAAAAAAAAACCCTCTACACCTGAAAGAAATACTACCAAAACTAAAGAGGATCATATAATGCAGGTAAAGATTTGTTCAACTAAAATAAATACTCCATAAAGGATATGACACATCTGAAAAAAATAGCAAACTTTTAAAAATAATGATTATATATCAAATAAAATTTCCAGAATAATTAGAGAAACTAATAAGAATCTCTCTGATATTAAGATCAAAACAGTTAGGGTAAAATTAATGACTCTATCATTTGCTTATTAGATACTGTTGTCTATGTTACTACTTTATTTATTTATTTTTTCCTTTAAGTGTAATTAACATACAGTGTATATTAGTTTCAAGTGTGTAATATGATGATTCAATAATTCTATATCTTATTCCGTGCTCATTACAATAAGTGTACTACTAATCCTATTTAACTATTTTACCTGTTCAGTCTCACCCACTTGCCTCTGGTAACCACCAGTTTGTTCTCTGCATTCATGAATCCATTTTTTTGTTTGGCTTTTTATTCTCTGTTTGTTTTGTTTATTAATTTCCACATATGAGTTAAACCATATGGTTGTTTGTCTTTCTCTGACTTATATCATTTAGCATAATGCTTTCTAGAAACATCCATGTTGTTGCAAATGCCAGAATCTTCTTTTCATGGTTGAGTAATATTTCATTATATTTATACATATATATTTATGTATATACATATATATCATATATATGGGATTTCATTATATATATTTTATATATAAACTTTCAATATATATAAATATATATACATAAATATATATATATTTGTGGGCTGTCTAATATGTTCCATTGTTGTATGTGTCTGTTTTTGTGCATATAATATCTTCTTTAAACATTCATTTGTAGATGAACATATAGATTGCTTCCATATATTGGCTATTGTAAATAATACTGCAATAAACATAGGGATGCATATATCTTTTGTAATTAGTGTTTTCATTTTCATTGGTAAATACTAAGTACTGGAATTACTGGATCATATGGGAATTCTATGTTTAATATTTTTATGAACCTCCATACTGTTTTCCAAATGGTTGCATCAATTGGCATTCCAACCAATAGTTCAATGAAGGTTAATTTTTCTCCACATCCTTGCCAACACTTGCTATTTCTAGTGTTTTTAATTGTATCCGTTCTGACAGGTAC
>NW_023270711.1:57796-75971 GCF_011800145.1 Mirounga leonina | reverse complement strand
CTTCCTTCTCCTCCTTCTCCTTCTTGGTGCTGAGTTTTATAAGTTCTTTATGTATTTTGCATATTGACTCCTTATTGGATATATCATATACGAATATTCAAAAAAGGTTACCTTTTTTGTTTTGTTGATAGTTCCCTTCACTGTGCAAAATATTTTTGGTGTATGTGGGTGGTTCGGTTGGTTAAACATCTGAGCTTGCCTCAAATCAAGATCTCAGGGTCCTGGGATCATGCCTCACATCAGGCTCTGTGCTCAGCAAGGAGTCTGTTTCTCCCTCTCCCTTTACCCCTCCCCTTGGTTGTGCTCTCTCTCTCTCTTTCTCTCTCTCAAATAAATAAATAAAATATTTAAAAAACTTTTTATTTAGTGTTTTTGTCCAATAGTTTAATTTTGCTTTTGTATCCCTTTCCTGAAGACACATGTATAGGATAATTTTTCTACAGACAATGTCAAAAAAATTACTACCTGATTTTTCTTCTAGGAGTTTGATGGCTTTAGGTAACACATTTATGTCTTTAATCTATTCTGAGTTTATTTTGGTGTATGGCATAAAAAAAGTTGTCCAGTTTCATTCTTTTGCATGTAGCTGTCTAATTTTCCCAACCATTTGTTGAAGAGACTGTCCTTTCTCCATTGTACACAAATAATGCTACTTCATTATTAGGATATAGAATTGCAACAGATCTCTGTATGTTGTTTTTTTTTTTCTTTATTACCCTGTGATTTTACTAAATTCATTCATCAGTGCTAGTAGTTTTTTGGTGTAGTCTTTAGGGTTTTCTTTATATAGTACCATATAATGTGCAACTAGTAAAAGTTTTATTTTTTTTTTTCTTATTACTTTGGATGCCTTCTATTTCTTCTCTAGTCTGATATCATGACTAGGAATTCCAGTACTGTGTTTAATAAAAGAGGTGAAAGTGGGGCACCTGGGTGATGCAGTCAGTTGAGTGTTGAATCTTGGTTTTGGCTCAGGTCATTATCTCAGGGTTGTGAAATTGAGCCCCACATCAAGTTCCATGCTCAGAAGGGAGTCTGCTGGAGATTCTCTCTCTCTGCCCCTCCTGCTCTCTCTCTTTAAAAATACATCTGAAACTAATGTTATACTATATGTTAACTAACTGGAATTTATTTTTATTTTTCTAAAGATTATATTTATTTATTTGTTTGAGAGAGAAAGAGAACAAGTAGGATTAGTGGCAGACAGAGGGAGAAGCGGGGTCCCCAATGAGCTAGAAGCTTGATGCAGGGCTCAGTCCCAGGACCCTGGGATCATGACCTGAGCTGAAGGCAGACACTTAGCCAACTGAGCCACCCAGGCATCCCAACTAACTGGAATTTAAATAAAAACATGGAAAGGAAAAAAAAGAAAAGCTGAAAAAATAAAATATCTTCATAATCAGTCAAGACTATAGCAAAGAACACAGGAGCAATTAAGAAAAACTCCAGTTAAAATGGTAAGAAAACTGGTGGCATTTTTCTTCACACTTGACTCATCACTTCCTCAGTGTGGATTATTGTAGTACAATCAGGAAAAATTGTCCTAATTTCTCAATCTGTTGCTGAGGCTGGAAGAATAGAATAATTTATTTTCAATATTCTAACCTGCAGTAACTGTCTTAACTAACTCGAAGAACGAAAAGGAAAAATGACATAGTTATGATCTCAGACTGGCAAGAGCTCCAAAAACAATGGCAACCACTGAAAGTTGTGTAAAATATGAAGAAGTACAGCCCGCCTGAAGGATGGCTTGGTCCAGAAATTACAGGCACAGGGATATAATTGTACATCAAATACCTAGAGAAGAAGCTAAGGTGATAATCTTTGGAAAATCAAATTAACTAAATTAATTAAAGATTCTATATATATGGGAACATTTGAAAAAAAAATGTACAAAGAGTCTCAGGCAAGATACTTGCCCAGAAATACATGAGAAGATATTTAACTTTTACTGTATTCTGATTCCAAGCTCAGAACATACTTGTTAATTAGTGAAGTTCTTATTTGACTGAAAATATTTGGAAGAGTTGCTTATCTTTCAAATGTTAGATTTCAACAAAATGTCAAAAGGCTTTCAAAATATGGGAAAACATAGCAAATTGAAAGAATTAGAAAAACTTCTGTTGAAACTTATTTTCAGCAACCATAGGCATAGGACTTACTATAACAAAAGTTTTAAATAAATATTTTAAATATACTCCTAAAAAGGAGTTTATGCACATTTTGACACTCTGGCTTTTGCAGCTGCCACAATGAGGACACATTACTTGATTCCCTAATTTTGGTGGCTGACAGGACTTGCATTTCTGAATCACAGAGTATTCTAACAAACAAAAGTTCTGAATCAGCTATCCACACAGGGCTCAGCACAGAGCCAGCCAATGAAACACCCCATGTCTCCTAGAAGGGGCCTATTTGCCTACTTTAAAAGATAGTGACTAGGGGCCGGTTTCCAATCAGCCTGCATCTAGGTGCTAAATGAGATTCTCCCCTTTGTAATATTAAGCGGTCTTGGCACACCTTCAACTTCTGGGAGACACTAAGAACAAAAAAGGACTTACTGGACAAATACAAATGATTGAGGGAAAACCAAGAACCGGGGCTGAGCTGAATAATTAAGTTTACCTCCTACATTAGACCAATTCATAAAGACTGAAAGAGGTGGTTCTTTTATCTAATGATCAGATCCAACACTATGAGTCAAGGAAATGGGGAAAAAATGTGTTTTAAAAAAAGTATAAAAACCCTGAAACAGACATTAATGAAACAGAGACAAGCGATTTGCCTATAAACAGTTCAAAATAATTGTCATAGAGATGCCAAAAAGGCTAGGAGAACAATGCAAAACAATTAAGAATTTAAACAGACATAAAAAATGCAAAATGCCAATCAGAGAAGTACTAAACAGAGCTGAAAAATACAACTGAACAGAAAAATTCAATAGAAGAGTTCAATAGTACTCTAGTGAAGTGGAAGGAAATATAAAACTGAAAGGTAGCATAGTAGAATTTATCAATGAGAGGAGCACAAAGGAAAAAATGGAAAAAAATGTTATATCATAAGGCCTTATGAGACACCATCAAGTGGAGTGATATTCACATTAGGCATCTCAGAAGGAGAAGATATACAAAAAAGGGTCAGAAAATTTATTTGGAGAAATAATGGCTGAAAACTTCTCTGAGCTGTGAAAAAACAGACATCCAGGTCCAGGAAGTGCAGAGAATTCCAAAGAAGACGAATCCAAAGATACCCACAATGACACATATTATAATTAAATTGTCAAAAGGTAAAGATAAGGAAGTAATCTTAAAATCAACAAGGGGAAAAAAAAAACTTGTTATATACAAAGAAAACTCTATAGCAGATTTTTCAGCAGAAATTTTGCAGACCAGTCAGAAGGGAGTGAGGTGATCTTTTCAACATGCTGGAGAAAAAAAACAAACAAAACTACCAACCAAAAGTACACTACCTGAAAAAGTTGCCCTTCAAAATTGAGGGAGAAATAAAGAAGTTTCTAGACAAAGAAAACCTATAGGATCACATCACCACTAGGACAGCCTTATGGGAAATATTGAAGAAAAATTTCCATGCCAAACAAATGGACACTAATTAGTAACAGAAAAACATATAAAAGTATAAATTTAACTGGGTAAAAATATATAGTTAAATTCAGAATATTCTAATGTTATAATGGTGGTAGGTATGCCAAATATAAATCCAGTTTGACTTTTAAATGACAAAAGTATTAAAAATAACTATAATTATGTTTTTCTAATGGATAAAGAAGATAAAAACATGTAAATTTTGACATCAAAAAAATGAAACATGGGGAGGAGAACAAAAGTGCTGTGCTTTAGTATCCATTTGAAGTTATGTTGTTATTAGCTTAAAATAGACTGTTTTAGGGGTACCTGGGTGACTCAGTTGGTCAAGCATCCGCTTCCAGCTCAAGTCATGATTCCAGGGTCCTGGGATTGAGCCCCTCATCAGGCACCCTGTGGCAGGGAGTCTGCTTCTCCTTCTCTCTCTGCTCCTCCCCTCACTCATGCTCTCTCCCACGCTCTCTCTCAAATAAATGAATAATTTTTTAAATGGACTGTTTAAATTATATATATATATATATAACACAAAAGATAAAGAAAGAATCGAAGCACACCATGGCAGAAAACTATCAAATCACAAAGGAAAGAAACAAGAGAAGACACCCACTAAGGAATTACAAAACAGCCAGAAAAAAAACTAACAAAATGGCAATACTAATTTCATATGTATTCATAATTATTTGCCTTTAAATGGAATAAATTATCAAATTGAAAGATAGAAAGTAGGTTTTTTTTTTTTTAGAAATGACCCATCAATATTATGCCTATGAGGGGTTTACATTTGCTTTCAGAACACACACACACACTGAAAATAAAGGGATAAAAATTATATTCAATGCAAATGGAAGGCAAAGAAAACAGAAACTATAAACTTACCATCTAAGTATGAAGAAATAGAAAGTCTGAATGGTTCAATTACAACTTAGATTAAATCAATAACCAGAAATTTCAAAAAAAAAAAAAAAAAGAAGTCCAAAATCAGAGGGCTTCCTTGGTTAATTTAATAAAACACTTAGAAAGAATTAATACCAAACTTTCTCAAACATTTCTTAAACAAACAAATAGAAAAAGAGAGAACACTTTCATTTAACAAGACCAGCATTAGCCTGATACCAAAACCAGACAAGAACAGTTCAAGAAATTAAAAATATAAACCAATATCCCTGATAAACATTGATGTAAAAATTCCCAATAAAATATTAACAAAAATTTCAGCAGTACATTAAAATAACCATACACATGATCAAGTGGGATTTATTCCAAGGTTGCAAGGATAGTTCAATATCCACATATTAATCAATGTAATACACCACATTAACACAATGAACAATAAAAATTATATGATTATCTCAATAGTTGCAGAAAAAAATATTTGACAAATTTCAACACCCATTTATGATAAAAACTCAATAAATTTAGTATAGAAGGAATATTCCTGTAAATTAAAAAGGCTATATATTATAAGGCTTCAGCTTACATCATATTCACCACTTTCACTACTTTTATTCAACATGATTAAACTGGCAGTCTTGCACAATGAATTTGGGAGAAAAAAATAAAAGGTATCTTAGAAAGGAAGCAGCTTTCACAAATACCATGATATTACTACAGAAAACTCTAAAGATTCTACCAAATACAGGTAGAACTATAACTAAATTTAGTGAAATTGTAGAGTACAATAAATATATGAAAATTTGTTGTGTTTCTATACCCAAATGATGAACTGTCAGAGAGAGAAATTAATAAAACAATTTCATAATTGAATCAAAAAGAATAAAATATGTAGGAATAAATTTAAGCAAGGACCTGAGAGACCTGTACACTGAAAACTATGACATTGATACAAGAGGTTAAATCAAATATAAATAAAAGTTATTCTATGGTCATGAATTGAAAGTGTCATTATTGGTAAAATGTCCATAGTCAAAGCAATCTATACATTCAGTACAATTACTGTCAAAATTGCAATGTCATTGGGGCACCTGGGTGGCTCAGTTGGTTGGGTGTCAGCCTTCAGCTTGGGTCATGATCCTGGGTCTCTTGATAGAGTCCTGCGTTGGGTTCCCCACTTGGCGGGGAGCCTGCTTCTCCCTCTCCCCGTACCCTGCTTGTGCTCTCTCATGTGCTCTCTCTCTCAAATAAATAAATAAAATTTTTAAAAAAAATTTGCAACATCATTTTGCACAGAAATAGAACAATCACTAAATTTTTAATGAAACCACAAAAGACCCTGAAGAGCCAAAAAGATCTTGAGAGAGAGTAAACCTAGAGGCATCATATTTTTTTAAATTTAAAACTATATTACAAGTTATAGTCACCAAAAGAGTATAGAATTAGCATAAAAAGACACATACATCAATGGAACAAAATATATAGTCTAGAAATATACCTACACTTAAAGTACACAATGAGGAAAAATAGTCTCTTTAATAAATGGCTTTGGGAAAACAAGCAAAAATTACCTAGCACACTTATCTTTCACTAGCCACACAAACTAACTTGAAATAGATCAAAGACTTAATAGAAAACCTGAAACTATAAAACTCCTAAAAGAGAACATAAGGAGTAAAATACCTGACACTGATCTTGACAATATTTTTTTTTGAAAATATACAACAAATATAAACATGTTGGACTACTACATGGCAAATAATCAACAAAATGAAAGTATGACCTACAAAATGGAAGAAAACATTTGCATATCATATATCTGATAAAGAGTTAGGATCCAAAATATATAAAGAATTTTTACAACTCAAAAGCAAAAAAAAAAAAAATCAATCCAATTGCAAAATAGATAGTAGAATTGAATAGACATATTTCCAAAGAAGATGTACAAATGTCCAACAAATACATGAAAAGATGCTCAAAATTAATAATTAGAGACATGCAAATCAAATCACAAGATATCACTTCACATTTGTTACAATTTCAATCACCAAAAAGGCAGGAGATAAGAAGAGTTAGTAAGGATGTTGGGAAAAGGGAACATTTGGACATTTTTAGTGTAAATTTAAATTGGTGCAGCTACTATGGAAAATAATATGATGGCTCTCAAAAAATTAATAGAACAACCATATAATTCAGAAGTTCCACTTATGAGTGACTATCCAAAGGAAAGAAAATCACCATCTCAAAAAGAAATATGTGTTCCCCCCATTCATTGCATCATTATTTACAAGTCAAACCATGGAAACACCTCAGTGTTCTTCAATGGCTAAATGGATAAAGGTAATGTGAATATAAATAAATAAATTAATTAATTAATTAATTAATTAATTAATTAAGATATGATTCAGACATAAAAAATGAAGGGAATTCTGACGAGACTATGTGGATAAAATTTGAGGGTGTTATGCTAAGTGAAGTGAAAGAAAGTCACATTATGTATGATATGACTTATATGTGGAATGTGAAAAAGTTAAACTTACAGATACAGAGAATGGATTGGTGCCAGAGGACAGGAGTGGGGCATGGCCAAAATAGGTGAAGGTTTTCAAGAGGTACAAACTTAGTTATTACATAAATATGTTTTGTGATGTACCATGCAACATGGTGATTGTTGTTGAGAATATTGTATTGTATATCTAAAATCGACTAAAAGAATAGATCTTAGGATTTCTCAAAAAATATTTGTGTACAGGTGAGTGGATGTGTGTTAACTAAACATTGTACTAGTAATTTCCCAAGGTATACATATATAAAATCATTACTTGATACAGCTCAAACTCATAGTGTCATGTATCAGTTACAATTCAATAAACCATGAAAATGCAAAGAACAAATTAATTCAAATGGAAAAAGATAGGAATTTTTAAAAGGAATAATTAAATCTGACAAGTCAATAAATGAATTGAAAAATTCACTAGAGGGGCTCAGCAGCTAACTCTAAGAAGCAAATAAAGAATGATAAAACAGGAAGACAGATCATTCTAAGTTATTAGATCTTAAAGCATAAGAAAAAATAAGGAAAATTAAACAAAACCTATGGGGCATATGGTTTAGCATCTCATGAACTAATATATGCATATCTGAATCCCAGGAAGGAAAGAGAGAGAAAAAGTGGAAGAGACATTATTTCAAGTTATAATGGTTGAAAAATTCTCAAAGATGGATAAGACACAGTTATACAAACATAATAGGCTTTATAGTTAATAAACAATGCATTAAATCTTGTATTTATTCTAAAATACATATCCTAAAATTGCTAACTAAATTTCTAAACAAAAGAATGATTTTGAATGATTTCTAAATTTTTGGATACTGTGTGTGGTGTGAATTAGAAAAGAAATTGTATAGAATTCCAAAAGACAGAGTTAGAAAGAACTTTAAAAATCAACTGGTGAATGATATTTAATAATTTTAAAAAAGAAATATTAAGAAGATGACTTTGAATTCTTAAAATTAAAGTACACTTTTACTTAATATGCATCTTATATAAAAAATTTGCAAACTACAAGGGAAAATTTTTTACTAAGTAGAACACATGGGTGCTGTATCTTTAATTGACAATGGTATCTTACCAAATTAAAAGAAAACAATTTTTATTATGTTAAGTTAGTCACCATATAGTACATCATTAGATTTGATGTGTTCAATGATTCATTAGTTGCATATAACAAAAAGAAAACAATTTTTAAAGAGAACAATGTTTATTCTTCTAATCCATGGGCACAGAATGTTTCCATCTCTTTGTGTCTTCCTCAATTTCTTTCATAAATGTTCTGTAGTTTCTAGAATACAGATCCTTTACCTCTTTGGTTAGGTTTATTCCTGGGTATCTTATGGTTTTTGGTGCTATTGTAAATGGAATTGATTCCTTAAACAACAGCCAAACTGTGGAAAGAGCCAAGATGCCCTTAAACAGATAAATGGATAAAGAAGATGTGGTTCATATATACAATGGAATATTACTCAGCCACCAGAAAGTATGATTACCTACCATTTTCATCAACATGGATGGAACTGGAGGGTATTATGCTAAGTGAAATAAGTCAAGCAGAGAAAGACAATTATCATATGATTTCACTCACATGTGGAATATAAGGAATAACACAGAGGACAATAAGGGAAGGGAGGGAAAACTGAATGGGAAGAAATCAGAGAGGAAGAAAAATCATGAGAGACTCTGGACTTTGGGAAACAAACTGAGGGTTACCAAGGGGAGGGAGGTCGGGGGATGGGTAACTGAGTGATGGGTATTAAGCAGTGCACATGATATGATGAGCATTGGGTGTTATACAGAACTAGTGAATCATTGAACTAATTAAAGAGAATGATGATGCAAGGACCTGGACAGAAAACTTTCAAATTAAATTATACAAACTATACAAAGAGAAAACATTTTTACATTTAATAATTATATTAAGCATCTGACTCTTGATTTTGGCTCAGGTCATGATCTCAGGATCATGAGATCAAGCCACACATCAGGCTCCTGATGAGCATGGAGCTTGCTTAAGCTTCTCTCTCTCTTCTGCCCTTCTGTCCTCTGCCCTTTTCTGCCCCATGGGCTCTCTCTCTCTCTAAAAGAAAAGGAAAGAAAAGAAAAAAAAGGAAAGAAGAAAGGAAAGGAAAGGAAAGAAGGAAAGGAAAGGAAAGGAAAGGAAAGGAAAGGAAAGGAAGGGAAGGGAAGGGAAAGGAAAGGAAAGGAAAGGAAAGGAAAGGAAAGGAAATAGGAAAAGAAAAAAAGAGAAGAAAAGAAAAGAAAAGACACCAGAATTATTATGGCAGTGTTTGGTAGAAAAATCTGAGCACATGTTGGCTAAATGTAATAATAATAGAGAAGTGATTTGTTAATCAGGTAATGAATCCAATGTTCAGTATTTATGTCTCTATGTTTAGAGGAGCTAAAAGTCTCCTTTCAAAATGATATAAAATGTACTTAATTAAGTTTATTACATGATTTGTCAGTATAGAGCTTTAGGTTTAGTGTCATTAGCATTTTTTCCCTCAATATCAAGGTTATAAAAATGGCCAGTATCTGTCCAAATAGAACTTTAAAATTTCAGAAATCCGCTATCAAAAGAAACTTACTAATATTAATTTGATGTAAACTGACTCAGAAAATCATACTAGTTCTATATTTGTGCTGTATTGTCATTCATCTCTATTTAAGAGAACTAACCCCATTGTGTGTTAGATTGACTAAATCTTTGGCTTGTGTTTACTTTAACTTGGAGTCACCAAATTTTACTATGGAACACAGACAAGAATGCATACACACACATAATTCAGTTTCACTCAGCATTTACAAAACAAGGGAAATATTTAGAAAAAGGGAGATGAAGCTGAACAGAAATCTGGAAAAAAAGGCATTCCAGCCAGAAGAAGCATCAATGACAAGGTATACTTGCTCCAGGAGCACTGAGAACACTAGATTTGAGTACAATAATAAGTGGGATAATTCAAATCTGAGATGTAACAGAAACACCAAGGGTGAAAAACAATGGAGAATACTGTGTTTCCCTTATCCCTGCTGTGACCCAAGGGGCCATTAGTGTTGATTCTACCCATAGTTCTTTTTTTTTTTTTTTTGATTCTACCCATAGTTCTAAGTCTAGAATGCACCAAAGGAAAGAGAGGAAGCCAGTACACAGTGTCCAGGACTGTAGCAAAATTGGAATGACAGGTGATAAGGGTTGTGATTCAGGTTGGTAGCATTGTAATTTGTAAGAAGTGCTCAATTCCTAGATATATATATTTTTAAAGATTTTATTTATTTATTTGACACAGAGAGGCACAGTGAGAGAAGGAACACAAGCAGAGGGAATGGTACAGGGAGAAGCAGGCTTCCCTCTGAGCAGGGAGCCGGATGCAAGGCTCGATCCCAGGACCCTGGAATCATGACCTGAGCCAAAGGCAGCCGCTTAATGACTGAGCCACCCAGGCGCCCCAAATATATTTTTTAAAAAAGAAAGTTATTGTTGAGTTGTTTAATGTGGTTGAAAGAGAGAGCAAATGAGTCCAAATTTACACCAAATAACAAGCAGAAGAGCTGGGAAAAAAAGTGATCATAAAACAGAAAATTTTGAGTTTAATACCAGGAGAACCTTAAATTTTAAATAAAATAATTATAAAATGAATACATAGTGATACAAAAGTATCAGATATATCCAAAATAAATATGAAAATTTAGTATTTTTGCTTAAATATTCTATCCCAAAATCTGGTTTAAAATGCTCAGGAAAATAATGCTTTTTAAGTCATTATAATAAAATAACACAGAGGTGAAGGGAAAAAAAAGTATATAACTAAAAGAAAGCATTGTTATACTTGTGTGACAAGTTTAGGCCATTTTCATCCACTGGAGAGAGGTTGAATAAGCAAGTGCAACACTTGGACTCATAGATTCAGTGGTGTTTATTTATATATTAAGATTATTGCAAAAACAATGTAGAAATAATATGTTTTTACTAATGGGTTAACCTGAATGGAAAGTGGTAATCTGAAATGTAGAATATGAAGTAGTCTAAGACAAGTTTATAATTGAGTAGATACAAGAAAAAATAAATCTAATTTTGAAGAGAAGAAGAAAAGACTAAAAAAGGACAAAAATAGAAATAAATAAAAAAATCAAAAATAAAAGGAAGATGACAAGAGGAAAGAAAAAATGATTAAAGGAAGAATGGAGAAAGGAAAAAAAAATTTAAGAAATGTGTTCAAAATCATTTCGATATTGTGATTTGAAGTTTATTTATAACAAAATGAAGCATTTCTATTGAGATTCTGGGAATCAGGGCTTTTATATGAATGCTGTCATCATCATCCTCAGATATTCTTAATTCTTGAAAGACCAGTAACCACAGCAATTTTACCATTCCTTTGATGGTTCTCCTCTGAAACCCATCAATAAATGTTTAACTAGCATGACCAAAAAGAATTTTTAACATAAAATTTTAAGATTAATGTAACCTCAGTTTTACTTTAAATATGAAGTGCATTTCCTGGAATAATAGTAAAATGTGCTATTTTGTGTGACTTCCCTGAAAATGTTGTGCAATCATAATGTGTTTATGAACACTATGGTAAATGTAAATCATTTAGAATATTCACCTTAGTAAAACGTGATATAAAATCAAAACAGGGAAGAGAACCATTTAATTAAATATTTTCAACACAGTAGTCCATTACATAAGTAAAAGAGTAAAATTTTGCCCTGGTACCCTGTTAGGAAACAAATTACTGAATTTTATGGACTATCAAAGGGGAAATGGAGGTATCTCTTTTGGAATAACTGTCATCAATAAAATAATTAATTTTAATAATATTTTACATATTTAAATTTAAAAAGTCTTCTAAACAGTTTCCCAGCTATCAGTTTGCCCAAGGCCATTTGTATATCCCAGTTTCTCAGGCTGTAAATAAGAGGATTCATGGTGGGGGGTAACACAGTGTAAAGTACTGATATCAACACTTTCAGTGAAGATGAAGATATAAAATTTTTAGCTAAATATGTGATAATCCCAGAAAAGAAGAACAATGTCACCACGGTGAGGTGGGGCAGGCAGGTTGAAAGACTTTTCACTCTGCCCTTTGCAGATGGGATTCTTAGAACAGTAGAAAAAATGTAAACATAAGATACAACCAATAAAATAAAACATATAAATCCAAAACAACAACTACCAATTATAAATGCATATTCTAGAGTTTGCTCCCCCGAACAAGCAAGCGTGAGCAATGATGGAATGTCACAGAAGAATTGATGCACTATGTTGGAACCACAGAAATGGACAGAAAATGTGCCTGCTACATGGATGGATCCATAGACACACCCACTAAACCATGATGCTCTCACCATCTGCACACAGGCACCTCTATTCATGAGGACCTCATAGTGCAGAGGACAGCAGATGGCTGCATAGCGATCATAGGACATCACCAGAAGGAGGGCAAACTCTGTGCCAGCAAAGAAAACAACAAGGAAAACCTGTGAGGCACATCCCACGAAGGAGATGGAATGGCTGTTGGTCAGAGAGTTCACGACGGATTTGGGGACAGTGACAGAGATGTAACAGATATCAATCAAAGACAAATTTTTCAGGAAGAAGTACATGGGGATTTGGAGATGCTGGTCAATGGTGGTGAGGGTGATAATGAGGAGGTTCCCCATCAGCGCCATCAGGTAAACCAGGGAGAAGAATGCAGCATAAAGTCTCTGTAGCACCTGATCCTCAGGGAATCCCATGAGCAAGAATGTTGTTATGTTGGTCATGGTGGCTAATTTCTTAGTCTCACTGATTCTTATCTGCAGAAATAAAAACACTGATAACTAATCCATTCAGATATTGTCATATTCATCTCTACTTAATGCTTAAGACATTTTGATTCTGAATGAGGTGTAGCCCATCAGAATACTACCACTGAAATACATCACATAGACCCCCACCACCCATATAACAGTATTTACAGAGGGGTCAATGAGATATGGCTGGCTTTGAGCACAATTTAAGGAGTCAGAAAACGCAGAAAAATTCTGCCTGTTGTTTATTTCAGAACAACAACAACAATTTTTCATCTTCTTGACTTAGGAGTCTAGCAGAGAGGTACAAAACCTTTGGGACAAATCTGCCTAGAAAGCTGCTAACATACTTCACAGGTGCAGGTGAAATAACAAAAATAAAGTTATCTTCCATGATGACTGCTTCCAGAGATCATTGGTCAAACACAGGTCTTGACAAAAATAAAAAAAATAAAACAAAATATAAATGTTTGTGTATGTCAAATGAGATTAGGCAGGCAGAAGGCAGAATAGAAGAGAAGCAAACTGGGATGCTAAATTTCCATCTTAATATTAAATACCGATAATAATGATAAAAATAGAAAATACCCAAATGTACCCTTCTGACTATCCCATGATAAATCAATTCATGTGATATTTTACTTATTCAATCACTATAACATAACAGCACAACAGTGTCTTGCTTATGACCATAAAATTAGTCTTTCAATAACCACTTAAAAATGAGTCAAGGCCACTTATATAATATTTTGTCTCCTTGACTCTTTCATTTAAACAAAACGTAAGTGGTCTGGGCACACAGAGACAAGTAAGATAAGCAAAACATTTTCTATTCCCCTTGGCTCTTGAAATAAAATGGATGAAAAATACCCTCACCAGTCACTCACCCTGATGATTAGTGAAGTTGAGCAAATCTTCATGTGTCTGCTGGCCATTAGTATTTCATCTTGGGTATAATGTCTATTCACATATTCTGTCCATTTTATAATTGGATGTTTTTCTGTTGAGTCCAAAAGAAGAAAATGCTTGAGCAAATTTCCCCCTCAAAATATGTGTTATTTTTTCTCACCATACATTAAATGTGGCAGTTAGATATAAAGTGACAAGAGTAGATCCAGATAAGTACTTTGGGATGGGGCACATATTTCTGTTCCATCCCTCAATTCTGTGTTCTTATATGTGTAAAAGAAATATATTGTCTTAAATATCTTCCCTCAAAAGACACTTTCATTCAAGAATTGGTGCTTTTTCTATGACCAAACCTGTTTGATTATCCCTGCAAGTCCTGTGTAATTGCTGAGTTGCAAGCTTTCTTTCAGTCTCCAGCATTAGTTCAATGTTCATAATCTTCTGACTTTCACATAAGGTCATAGTTACATATATGGGATGGGAATTAATTAGAAGAAATGGACGAGTTTTTGATAATAGAGAGCATCCCCTGAGAAACCCGAGGCCAACCTTAAATCCCAGACCTGGGACAACTCAGAAAAATAATTTACTTGCTTCTCACAATTTTCCATTGTAAGCATATCACAGCAATTCCATGAATACTTTCAGGTTATGCCTTTCTATTTATTGATGTGTTACAACATCAAGATTTTCATGGAAAAGAGAACACTTGAATTCAAGAATTGAAATTTAAATTCTGGAATACATATTAAGCCATGGATGCTGTTTTATTTTCTTTTAGTTTTGCTATTTTTTTATTTTTAATGCTGATGTATATGCAAATGTTACACATGTAAAATACCAAGCAATCTAGAAACTTAAAGTGAAACTTGCCTCACTCCTACATGTCTTCCCAGGGACCATGGGAGGTGCAAGAGTGGGAACATTTATTGCAATACATCTTCTGTGATTTTGCATGCATATTCATAACAATGCATCATCTGATACCATACATGGTTCAGAGACTCACTTTTTACACACAACAATTTTTCATATGTCTTCCTGTTTCTGTGCAACAGCATATTATTAAATATTATGGATATTCAATATTTTGTTTTCAAGTTTATATTCACCATTATATGTAAGCTTATGATTAACATCATTTTACATGTCTTGTCTGTGCATGCATGTACATGACTCTTTGACTAAGTCTCTTGAAATGTAATTAGTATACCTAGGATATGGCCATTTCAATTTTTTATAGATCCTACTAAATCATTTCTGAAAATGTTTGGAAATGTCTATTCTTACCACATACTCAAGAGTTTTGCATTAACCCATAGATCAGACTATGTAATATTTTAATTACTTTCTTTCAATTTGTTAAGATATATAAACAACAATTCACCATTTTAACCATGTTTAAGAATACAAGTAAGGAGTATAAAGTAAATTTACACCATTGTGCAATAATCACTACCACCCACCTCTAGACCTTTTTTGTGTTCCCCAATTAAAACTGCATACCCATTAAAAATAACTGCCATTGGGGTTTTGGTTTGCGTTTCCCTGATGATTAGTGAAGTTGAACAAATCTTCATGTGTATGCTGGCCGTTAGTATTTCATCTTGGGTATAATGTCTATTCACATATTCTGTCCATTTTTTAATTGGATGTTTTTCTGTTGAGTTATTTAAGTTCTCTCAGTATTTTGGGTTATAACCTCTTATTGGTTATGATCCTGCCATTTGCAACAACATGGATGGACCTCGTGGGTATTATGCTAACTGAAATAAGTCAGAATGAGAAAAAACAAATACCTTATAATTTCACTCATATGTGGAATCTAAATAAGTAAACGAGAAAGCAAACAAACAAACAAAAAGGCAGAATCAGACCTATAAATACAGAGAACACACTAATGGTTGCCAGAAGAGAGGGGAATGGTGGATGGGAAAAAATAGTGAAGGGAGTTACAGGCTTCCAGTTATGAAGTGAATAGGTCATGTGAATAAAAGGCACGACATAAGAAACATAGTCAGTGATACTGTAATAGCACTGTATTGTTAGAAGCTACACTTGTGGTGAGAATAGCATAACGTACAAACGCGTCAAATCACTATGTTGAACACTTGAAGTTACTGTAACATTTTTTATCAACTATAGTAAAACAAAACAAAACAAAAACTCCATTACTCCTTTATCCAGCATCTGACCATTGTTGTTGCACTGTCTCTAAGAGTTTGATTATTCTAGGTACCTCATATAAACAAATCATACACACTTTATACTTTCATTCATTACGTGGTTGTTTTACTTAGCATAATGTTTCCAAGTTCTATCCATATTGCAGAATATGTCAAAGACCCACCTTTTTAATGCTGAAAGATACCTGATTGTATTTATACACTATGCATTTTTTTACTCATTACTCCATGAATCGACATTTGGGTTGATTGGCTATTGTAAACAATGCTGCTATTAAAATAGGTGTACAGACATCTGTTCTCATCTCTGCTTTCAATACTTCTGGATATACACCCACAAATTAAATTACTGGATCACTTAATAATTCAATATTTAATTATTTTAGTAACTGAATACTGTTTTCCTTGTGGAATTTTACATTTCAGCCAGTTATGCACCAGATAGGGATAAATTTCTCCACATCCTTTCAAACACTGTCATTTTCTCTTTTCTTCTTTTCTCTCTCACTTACTCTCACAATATCCATCTTAACGTGTATGAGGTGGCATCTAGTTGTGGTTTTGTGTTGCATTTCCCTAATAATTGAATAACTTACTATGTGCTTATAGGCCATCAGTATATCTTCTTTGGGAAAATTTCTATACAAGTACTTTGCCCATTTTTTAATGAGGTTCTTTTTTATTCTTGTTTTTTAGTGGTAGGAGTAAGTTATGTGTTCTGATATCAATCCTTATCAGAAATATGACTCGTGAATATTTTCTTCCATTCCAGGGGTTGCCTTTTCACTCTGTTGATGTTCCTCAATGCACAGATATTTCAATTGTAATGAAGTCCAACTTGTCTAGTTTTTATTTTGTTGTCTATGGTTTTGGTGGCATAACCAAGAAATTATTTTCAAATCAGTTGTGATGAAGCTATTCCCATGATTTCTTCTAAGTTTTATAGTTTAGGTCTTATATTTAGGTCTTTTTGATCCATTTTAAATTATTTCTTGTGCTTAGTGTAAGGTTAGGGCCTAACAATATTATTGTGCATGTAGATAATCAATTTATAGATTTGGGTAACCAGAGATCCTCTCCTTTACCATCTAGAAGCTATGCTTTTGTGACTCGTCAAGAAATACCAAAATTATATGGATTGCATGCATTGTATACATTATATTTAGACTTATGTCTGTCTTTTTTTCTCCTTTTCTTTTAAACTCAGCTGTAGCTGATTTTCTTAACAGCCTAAAGTTCAATTTTTCTTTCTGAGTTTGAAATTCCAAAAGTACTGTTGTAAAATTTGGTCTAATTCATATTGTTTTTATCTTATTCACACATACTCACAATTGTTCAATCACTAAGTAAAGAAGTAAGTCAAACTTAAGCAAAACATTCAAATGCAACTGCATTATAGTTTCCATAATTTTAATAATAAAAAATATTTTGAGGTCGTCTTTCAAATAGACATTCTCAAGACTTTGAAATCTGTGAACAATGTTTTTACTTAAATAAATGTGATATTCTAAACAATTCAGCTGGTGATAATATTATTTTTGTAGTTTAATGCATCTTTTTATATGAAAAGTAAAGATTATTTTGCAATTTCAAACAGAATTCTGTTTGTGGTCATATATACGTATTTCATCATCTATTCAATGCTGTATAAGTAATTCCTATATTCTTTGAACATTCATAATGAAGAATTGTTCTGAAGACAGAGAGTAACTCCTTGTGTTCTTTTCCCAGTTACTCAGAAGTTAAGAAATAGTGGAGGAATTATTTCAATGTTCTGAAAGGCTTTTGGCCCTGAGTATGTGTATTATTTTCAGTGATGCTTCCCCTCCAAACCAAGAGCTTCAATGATTTTTATGAGCTGTTATTTAAAAACATCTCTGAAGTAGAAAGTCCAGGACTTGGAAAACCCCATATGGGGTAGTTTTATAAAGAGAAGCAAAGTGCGGGATTAAGGCACTTAGTTTTCGAGTGGTCAAGATTTTCACAATACATATATCTACAATATGTCAGATGAATGGTCTTGTCTTGCATTTATTTAAATGTTTAAAATAATTTGTTTATTTTGCTCTTAGGATTTTTTTGTGCTGAAAATATTACTTTAATATTATCTGAGTGGCAGAGAAAAGAGCAGGAAGAAGACATGAACTAAAAACACCAAGGTCTCATCAAGTGTGCCTTATTTTTTTTAATTTTATTTATTTATTTATTTATTTATTTATTTATTTATTTATTTATTT
>NW_023270711.1:25494-57786 GCF_011800145.1 Mirounga leonina | reverse complement strand
TTTATTTATTTATTTATTTATTTATTTATTTATTTATTTATTTATTTATACTTATTTTATAAATTCATTCATTTTATAAGGTCAGGACTATATACACGGTTTCACAACTATTTTTCTGGTCACACCATATGGACATTTCCAGGCTACTAAATTATTAAAATATTCTTCAACATCTTTGCCCCTCCCCCTTCCATTATGAAAGACGGTCCATTCACTGCTTTGTGGAGAATTAGGTTTCCCCCAACTTCTTTTTTTTTTATTATGTTATGTTAATCACCATACATTACATCATTAGTTTTTGATGTGGTGATCCATGATCCATTGTTTTCCTGTAACACCCAATGCTCCATGCAGTACGTGCCCTCCTTAATACCCATCACCAAGCTAACCAATCCCCTCACCGCCCCTCCCCTCTAAAACCTTCAGTTTGTTTCTCAGAGTCCATAGTCTCTCATGGTTCATCTCCCCATCTGATTCCCCCCCTTTCATTTTTCCGTTCCTTCTCCTAGTGTCCTCCATGCTATTCCCTATGTCCTCCATGCTATTCCTTATGTTCCACAAATAAGTGAAACCATATGATAATTGACTTTTTCTGCTTGACTTATTTCACTTAGCATAATCTCCTCCAGTCCCATCCATGTTGATGTAAAAGTTGGTTACTCATCCTTTATGATGGCTGAGTAATATTCCATTGTATATATGGACTACGTCTTCTTTATCCATTCATCTGTTGAAGGGCATCTTGGCTCTTGCACAGTTGGTCTCTTGTGGACATTGCTGCTATGAACATTGAGGTGCATATGGCCCTTCTTTTCATTACATCTATGTTTTTGTGGTAAATACCCAGGAGTGTAATTGCTGGGTCATAGAGTAGCTCTATTTATAATTTTTTGAGGAACCACCACACTGTTTTCCAAAGTGGCTGTACCAACTTGCATTCCCACCAACAGTGTAAGAGGGTTCCCCTTTCTCTACAACCTCTCCAACATTTGTTGTTTCTTTCCCTGTCCATTTTGCCATTCTAACTGGTGTAAGGTGGTATCTCAATGTGGTTTTGATTTGGATTTCCCTGATGGCTAATGATGATGAACATTTTTTCATGTGTCTGTTAGCCATTTGTATGTCTTCTTGGGAGAAGTGTCTATTCATATCTTCTGCCCATTTTTTGACTTGATTATTTGTTTTTTTGTTTGTTTGTTTGTTTGTTTAAAGATTTTATTTATTTATTTGAGACAGAGAGAATGAGAGACAGCATGAGAGGGAGGAGGGTCAGAGGGAGAAGCAGACTCCCCGCTGAGCAGGGAGCCCGATGCGGGACTCGATCCCGGGACTCCAGGATCATGACCTGAGCCGAAGGCAGTCGCTTAACCAACTGAGCCACCCAGGCGCCCTGATTATTTGTTTTTTGGGTGTGGAGTTTGAGAAGTTCGTTATAGATCTTGGATACCAGCCCTTTATCTGTAGTGTTATTTGCAAATACCTTCTCCCATTCTGTGGGTTGCCTCTTCATTTTGTTAACTGTTTCCTTTGCTGTGAGGAAGCTTTTATCTTGATGAAGTCCCAAATGTTCATTTTTGCTTTTGTTTCACTAGCTTTTGGAGATGTATCTTGAAAGAAGTTGCTGTGGGTGATGTCAAAGAGGTTACTGCCCATGTTCTCCTCTAGGATTTTGATGAATTCCTGTCTCACATTGAGGTCTTTGATCCATTTTGAATCTATCTTTGTGCGTGGTGTTAGAGAATGGTTGAGTCTCATTCTTCTGCATGTGGCTGCCCAATTTTCCCAGCACCATTTATTGAAGAGACTTTTTTCCATTGCATATTTTTTTCCTACTTTGAGGAAGATTATTTGACCATAGAGTTGAGGGTCCATATCTGGGGTCTCTATTCTGTTCCATTGGTCTATATGTCTGTTTTTGTGCCAGGACCATGCTGTCTTGGTGATCACTGCTTTGTAATATAGCTTGAAATCAGGCAACGTGATGCCCCCAGCTTTGTTTTTCTTTTTCAATATTTCCTTGGTGATTTGGGGTCTATTCTGATTCCATACAAATTTTAGGATTGTTTGTTCCAGCACTTTGAAAAATGTCATTGGAATTTTGATGGGGATGGCATTGAAGGTGTAGATTGCTCTGGGTAGCATAGACATTTTAACAATGTTTATTCTTCTGATCCATGAGCATGGATTATTTTTCCATCTTTTTGTGTCTTCTTTAATTTCTTTCATGAGTGTTCTGTAGTTCTTAGAGTATAGATTCTTTACCTCTTTGGTTAGGTTTATTCTGAGGCATCTTATGGTTTTTGGTGCTATTGTAAATGGAATCATTTCTCTAATTTCTCTTTCTACAGTAGCATTGTTAGTGTATAAGAAAGCAACTGATTTCTGTGCATTGATTTTGTATCCTGTCACATTACAGAATTGCTGTATGAATTCTAGTAATTTGAGGATGGAGTCACTTGGGTTTTCCATGTGAAGTATCATGTCATCTGTGAAAAGAGAGAGTTTGACTTCTTCTTTGCCCATTTGAATACCATTTATTTCTTTTTGTTGTCTGACTGCTGTTGCTAGGATTTCTAGTACTATGTTGAACAATAGTAGCGAGAGTGGGCATCCTTGACGTGTCCCTGATCTTAAGGGAAAGGCTCTCAGCTTTTCCCCATTGAGGATGATATTTGCTGTGGGTTTTTCATAGATGGATTTTATGAACTTGAGGAATGTTCCTTCTATCCCTATACTCTGAAGAGTTTTAATCAGGAAAGGATGCTGTATTTTGTCAAATGCTTTCCTGCATCAATTGAAAAGACCATATGTTTCTTGCCTATCCTCCTATTAATTTGTTTCTATCACATTGATTGATTTGCAAATGTTGAACCCCCTTGCCTCCTGGGGATAAATCCCACTTGGTCATGGTGGATGATCCTTTTAATGTATTGTTGGATCCTATTAGCCTGGATTTTGTTAAGGATTTTGCAATCCATATTCATCAGGGATATCTGTCTGAAATTCTCGTTTTTTTGATAGGGTCTTTGCCTGGTTTGGGGATTAAGGTAATGCTGGCCTCATAGAATGAGTCTGGACGTTTTCCTTCTTTTTCTATTTTTGGAAACAGTTTCAGTAGAATAGGTATTTCTTCTTTGAATGTTTGGTAGAATTCTCCAGGGAATCCATCGGGCCCTGGACTCTTGTTTTTTGGGAGGTTTTTGATCACTGCTTCAATCTCATTACTAGTTATGGGCCTATTCAGGTTGTCAATTTGTTCCTGCTTCAGTCTTGGCAATTTATAGGTTTCCATGAAGGAATCCATTTCATCCAAGTTGCTCAGCAATTGGCATATAGTTGTTGATAATAATTTCTGATAATTGTTTCTATTTCCTTGGTGATAGTTGTGATCTCTCCCATTTCATTCATAATTGTATTAATTTGGGTCCTTTCTCTTTTCTTTTGGATAAATCTGCCCAGTAGTTTATCAACTTTATTAATTATTTCAAAGAACCAGCTTCTAGTTTCATTGATCTGATTTACTATTTCTAATTCATTGGTCTCTGCTCTAATCTTATTTCTCTTCTAATGCATGGCTTAGGCATGATTTTTTGCTTTTTCTCTAGTTCGTTAAGGTGTGGAGTTAGTTGGTGAATTCGGGATTTTTCTATTTTTTGAGTGAGGTTTGGATGGCTATGTATTTCCCCCTAGGACAGACTTTGCAGTATACCATAGGTTTTGGACTGATGTGTTTTCGTTCTCATTGGTTTCCATGAATTTTTTAAGTTCTTCTTTGATTCCTGGTTGACCCAAACATTCTTAAGCAGAATGGTCTTTAGCTTCCAAGTGTTTGAATCTCTGCCAATTTTTTTCTTGTGATTAAGTTCCAGTTTTAAAGCATTATGGTCTGAGAAAATGCAGGGAATAATCTCATTATTTTGGTATCAGTTGAGAACTGATTTGTGACCCAGTGTGTGGTCTATTCTGGAGAACATTTTATGTGCGCTTGAGAAGAATGAGTATTCTGTTGTTTTAGGGTGGAATGTTCTGTATATATCTATGAGGTCCATCTGGTCCAGTGTATCATTCAAAGCTCTGTTTCCTTGTTGATTTTCTGCTTAGATGATCTGTCCATTGCTGAGAGTGGAGTATTGAGGTCTCCTACAATTAACATATTGTTATCAATATGACTCTTTATTTTGGTTAACAGTTGGCTTATGTAGATGGCTGTTCCCATGTTGGGGGCACAGATATTTACAATTGTTAGATCTTCTTGTTGGACAGACCCTTTAAGAGTGATATAGTGTCCTTCTGTGTCTCTAACTACGGTCTTTAGATTAAAAATCTAATTTGTCTGATATAAGAATTGCTACCCCAGCCTTCTTTGAGGTCCGTTGGCATGGAAGATAGATCTCCATCCCTTCACTTTCAGTCTGGATGTATTTTTAGGCTCAAAATGAGTCTCTTGTAGACAGCTTATGGATAGGTCATGTCTTTTTATCCAATCTGCAACCCTGTGCCATTTTATGGGAGCCCTTAAGCCATTCACATTGAGAGTGATTATTGAAAGATATGAATTTATTTTCATCAAGTTGCCTGTGAAGTCATTGTTTCTATAGATTGTCTCTGTAAATTTCTGTCTATATCACTTTTGGGGATAGTGGGGCCTGCCACGCTGTTCTCTTTTTATAGCGCCCCCCCCCCTTAGTATTTCTTGCAGGGCCGGCTTAGTGATCATATATTCTTTTGGTTTCTGCCAGTCTGGAAGCTCTGCATCTCTCCATCTATTCTAAATGACAGCCTTGCCGGATAAAGTATTCTTGGCTTCATGTTCTTCTCGTTTAGTACCCTGAAGATGTCTTGCCCAGCCTTTCTTTCTTGCCAGGTCTCTGTGGATAGGTCTGATGTTATTCTGATGGTCTTCCCTCTGTACATAAGGAATCTCTTCCCCCTAACTGCCCTTAAGATGGTTTCTTTGGTTCTAAGATTTTCAAGTTTTACTATTACGTGCCGGGGTGTTGGCCTGGTTTTCTTGATCTTGGGAGGGGTCCTCTCTGCCTCTAGGACGTGAATGTTTGTTTCATTCCCCAGATTAGGGAAGTTCTCAGCTATGATTTGCTCAAATATATTATTTGAAGTATCAATATCAAATATATATTAGAAGTAATCCTCTCTCTCTCCATCCCCTCAGGGATTCCAATAATTCTGACATTGGAACGTTTCATGGTGTATCTTATTTCTCTGATTCTATTTTCATGGATTCTGAGTTATTTTTCCCTGGCCTCCTCTTTCCCCTTTTTATCTATTAAATTGTCTTCCAGGTCACTGATTTGTTCTTCTGCCTTACCCTAGCTGTTAGATTATCTAGATTAGATTGGATCTCATTGATAGCATTTTTAAGTTCTGCCAATCCAGCTTTCATTTCTGCCCTTAGAGACTCTATGTTGCCATTAATTGATTTCTCCATCCTAGGTAGTGTCTTCACAATTGCTAGCCTGAATTCCATCTCTGACATCTTGGTTATATCTGAATCCATTTGTAAACCTGTGGCATAAGTCATTATCTCTGAGTCTTTCCTTTTGGGGGGCTTCCTCCTCTTAGTCATTCTGTTGAGGGGTGGTTGAGGGAATGTATAGAGTACAAATTATTGACCACAACCCAAGCAAGATGCACCTATTTTCTAGGGACATTAGGGTTGCTGGCCTCTTGTTTTCCCAGCCTGTCTTCTGGGGGAGGGGCCTGCCACACTGTTAGTCAGGCAACCCTCTTTGGGCAGAGTTGCCCTGCCCCGTGGTGGGGGATGGCCTCAGTGGACCCGATTTTGGGGGGCTTTTTTCCTCTGGCGGCTTTCCCTAGTGGCTTTCCACATCTCTTCTGAGAGTCAGAGCAGAAGAAATTTTTCTAAACCTCTGCCTCGGAGCAGAGAGACCGAAGTCTGTTCTTCAGTGAGCTCTCCAGACCACACTATCTCCGTTTCTGTCTGTGCTGCTATAAACTGCAGCATCCTGGGTTGTGTGACCATCAGCAGGGCTCCCAGTCCTTGTCTCCAGATTGGGGCACAGGGGCACATATCTGCCTTTTGTGCTTTTAAAACCACTAGCTGCCCCCAGTCCACATGAGCGACCTCACTGTTCTGGTTTTCTGTCCATGGGGCTGCCCTAAAGTGCTTTCCCCATAGCTACAGGTCTGCAAGTCTGTGCCCCATCCCCAGCGTGGGAGGCTTTTGCTCATCAGCAGTGTAGGATCCCCATGGCCAGGCTCCCTCCCTCTGCCATTTATCCTCCAATATCTGCCCACAGAATCACAGCTCCCTGCTTCATACCTTGAAACCAACCACCTGCGATATTCTGTTTGTAGAAATCCATATCTATCTTCTTACATCTCAGGCTGGTTTGGTGGGTGTTCAGCTGGTAGATATCTAGCCCAATTCCAGGTACCGGTTGCAATAGGGTTGCCTACTCCTCCACCATCTTTTTCTTGCCAGCTTCACGTGTCCCTTCTGTTCTCATCCCAAAGCCTTCCCTTCACCACTGCTGGTTTCTGTTCTCAGGCTGCAGTTATTTCACATCCTTCCCAGAATATTCAGGTAATGGAAATAACTCAGTGTCAGTAATTTAGAAAGACATATCTTTGTTATTTACTTAGAATATGGAAGAGGAAGTGAAGTTGGGAGCATTCAGTAAGCAGAGCCTGGAGACTAGCATACCAAAATTTTTTTGTTATTAAATTCTTCTATTGCTATTATATACAACCACTTTAATTATTTATTTAAAGTTTGACTATATATAATTTTGGGTTTTGTTATTCTGCAAATATTCCATGTGCATAAAATGGAAGCTTTATTTTCCCTTTTTCAATTTAACAACATTTAATATTATTCCCCTGCCAATTTCACTGATTCATATTAAATACTGAACACAGGAATGGCACTCAACATTGTGTGTATATATAAGACCAATTATAAATGAATAATATCTAAGAATTCCTTATTTTTTATTTTTTTATATTTATATCGTAGACTTTATTAAATTCTAAAAAAATTCAGGAATAGAAAAAATATTTGAAACATTGTAAACACTGATTTAATACATAGTGTATGTATGTATATATGTGTAGTGTGAGTATATATAAAGGCTAGAGTAAGAATACCTATATTGTATATATGTGGTATATATAATCCTATAATTGAATAATAGACTAATATTAAATAGAAGAATATGAATACATAAGTAAAAAATTATTTAGGCAAAAAAATGATAAACTAAATTATCTGATACTCAGGGGTATGCAATTTATTTATTTATTTATTATTATTTTATTAAAGATTTTATTTATTTATTTGACAGAGACAGAGATAGTGAGAGCAGAACACAGGCAGTGGGAGTGGGAGAGGGAGAGCAGGCTTCCCACCGAGCAGGGAGCCCAATGTGGGACTCAATCCCAGGACCCTGGGATCATGACTTGAGCCAAAGTCAGATGCTTAACGACTGAGCCACCCAGGTGCCCCAGGGGTATGCAGTTTAAAATAAAAATGTAATTTTATCTCTAGACTTGACATTTACAAAAAATAAAAGGTGATTGTAAGGTTTTATGGTCAGAGATATAAGTTAAAGGAAAATATTTGGCACTTGGTTTTTGACATTTGCAAAGATTTTTGGAATCAATTTAATAAAATCTATTGAAAATTGAAATGGTCCAGGAGAAGGGAAGATGGTAGCAGAGTAGGAGGACCCTAGGATTGTTTCATCCCATGAATGCAACTAGATAACAATACCTAAGTACCCCAGTAATCAAACAGAAGACTGACAGAACAAATTCCATAACTAAAGGAAGAGAAGCCACACTGAAGAAAGTAGGAAGTCCTGGGATGTTGTTTGGGAAGGGATGCACAGTCACAGAGAACAAAAGACAATCTAGCACACAGGAGAGTCCACATGGGGTCACAAATTCCCATAGCTTAGAAAGTGAAAAGGGTTAAATTTCATGTCTTGTAACCAGCAGCATTTAAAGCCTAGAGTTTTGGAGGTCAGCAAGTTTGGCTGAAGGAAGGCCCAGAAGGTATAAGACTGCTCTTGGAGAGAAGGTAGGGCAAATAGCCCACAGATATACAACATAATCTGAATACCTGGGACACACAGTGGGGAGGTTATTTGCTTATCTCAGGGTGTCCCAGAGAGGCAATATTCATGAAAAGACAGCTCCAGAAACAAAAGAACTGGCAGGCACCATCTCTCTCCCCTGGCCCTCAGTATAAGCCAAGGGCCACCTGCAAGAATCCGTGCAGCACCAACACTTGCTATCTAACTTGCTTACAACAAGCCTCCACCCCTTGCCACTCTGGTGGAACTGCTGTTGCTAATCATGCTTGCCTCAGTCTCAATATGGTGACCTCCCTCCCACAGAAAATTAGCACAACCCCTTGTCAAAATCACATCTCCTGACCTGGGAGTTTTGCAGGGCTTCAGTTCTGGCAAAGGTGAAACAAGCAGACCAGTGCACACTTAGTTAAAACTCACCCCATTCAGACCAGGGTAAAAAAACTGCCTCCAACAAGCAAAGAGAGCCTCTGCAAATGACTGACCTGAAAGATAAAGTGGCCATAACAGAACAGTAGATTGCACACAACACACTTTGGAGACACTCCCTAAAGCACAAGGCCCTGGGGAAGAGGGGACACTATGTGGTAGGGCATTAAGGACATCTTCTACATAAGGCCATTGCCTTCAAGAACACAAGATGTAGCTAACTTTCCTAGCACACAGAAATAGGCACAACGATGTAGACAAATGAGAAGGCAGAAAAATATGTCCCAAATGAAAGAACAGGACAAAGCCATGGCCAGAGACCTAAGTTCAGCATATATAAGTAACATGCTTGATAGAGAACTTAAGGTAATAATCATAAAGATACTCACTGGACTTGAGAAAAAAGTAGAAGGTGAGACCTTTAACACACAGAGATAAGGAATAACAGAGCAGAGATAAAGGGTTCAATAAATAAAATGAGAAAAACACTTGATGGAATGAAAAGGAGACTGGAAGAAGCAGAGGAATAAAACAATGACCTAGAAGACAGACTAATGGAAGGTAATCAAGCTTAACAGAAGAGAGAAAAAATAATGATGCAATGTGAGAATAGACTTAGGGAAATAAGTGACTCCATCAAATGTAATGACATTCATATTATAAGGATCCCAGAGGAAGAGGAGAGAGAAAAGGGGGCATAACATTTATTTGAAAACAATAATTGCTGAAACATTTCCTAATTTGGGAAAGGAAATGGATATCCAGAGCCCAGAGGCAAAGAGCACCCCCATCAAAATCAACAAAAGCAGATTTACATCAAGACATATTGTAATTAAAATTACAAAAAAGTAATGATAAAGAAAATAGTATAAAAGCAGTTAAGACAAGAGAAGACATATACATACAAGGGAAACTCCATAAGACTATTAGCAAATTTTTCAGCAGAAACTTGATAAGCCAGAAGAGAGTGGAATGATATATTTAAAGGGCAGAATGGGAATAAAAAAAAAAAATAGGTAAAGTGTAGAATGGGAGAAAGTGAAGCCAAGAATACTAAATCAAGAAAGGCTAACATTCAGAATAGAAAGGGCCATGAAGATTTTCCCAGACAAACACTAATGGAGTTCATGAGCACTTTGCTGGTTTAGATAAAAGAAATATTAAAGGGGACTCTTCGAGAGGAAAGGAAAGACCAAAGTTACAGTATAAAGGTAGGAAAAACAAAAGCAGTAAAAATGAATATTTCTGTAAAAAAATCAGTTAAGGAATTCACAAAATAAAAAGATGTAAAATAAGACACCATATCTCAAAACAATTGGAGAAGAGGAGTAAGAATGGACTCAAACTTAAACAGCCATTGGGGCACCTGGGTGGCTCAGTTGGTTAAGCGGCAGCCTTTGGCTCAGGTCATGATCCCAGGGTCCTGGGATCGAGCCCCACATTGGGCTCCTTGCTCAGCAGGGAACCTAATTCTCCCCTGTCTGCCATTCCCCCTGCTTGTGGCTTGCTCTCTGTCTCTTTCTCTCTGGTTCTATTTGTGTCAAATACATAAATAAAATCTTAAAAAAAATGTACTATAGACTGCTATATACAGAAGATGTGATATACAAACCTAATGGTAATGACAAATCAAAAACCACTAATAGATACACAAAAAAATAAAAAGAAAGAAATCCAAATATATGACTAAAGAAAACCAGCAAACTGTGAAAGAGAAAAAAAAGAAAAAAAAAGGTCAGAGAAAAACTTCAGAAAATAAAAACAACAGAAAACAAGCATCTATCAATAATTCCCTTGAATGTAAATAAACTAGACACTCCAATCAAAAGACATAGGGTAACAGGATGGATTAAAAAAAAAAAAAAAAAAACAAGACCTTCTATATGCTTCATACATAAGATGAATTTCAGACCTAAAGAAACATGCAGATTTAAAGGGAGTGGATGTGGAACTATTTATCATGCAAATGGATGTCACAAGAAAGACAGAGTAGTAATACTTATATCAGACAAAATAGATTTTAAAACAAAGACTGTAAAAAGAGACAAATAAGTATACCATATATAATAAAGGAGACAATCAAATAAGAGGATGTAGCAATTGTAAATTTTATGCACTCAACATGGAAGGACCCAAGTGCATAAAACTGTTTATAAAGAACTTAAAGGAAGTAACCAATAGTTATACAATTATAGTAGGGGACTTCAATATCCCACTTACACTGATGAACAGATAATCCTTTCAGAAAATCAACAAGGAAACAATAACTTTGAAAGACACAGTGGGAAAAGTGGATTTAACAAATATATCCGGAACATTCCATCCTAAAGAAAGCAAAATACACATTATTTTCAAGTTCACAAGAAATATTCTCCAGAATACATCATGTGTTAGCCCATAAAACAAACTACAACAAGTTAAAGAAGATTGAAATCATACCATGCATATTTTCTGACCATAACACTATGAAACTAGAAGTCAACCACAAGAAAAAAAAAAATTGGAAAGACCAGAAATATCTGGGGGTTAAATAACATGATACTAATGAAGGATATCCAGGAAATCAAAGAAGAACTATAAAACTACATGGAAACAAATAAAAATGAAAATACAATGATCCCAAACCTCTGGAATGAGGCAAAACTGGTTCTAAGAGGAAAGTTTATAACAATAGAGGCCTACATCAAGTACCAAGAAAAACATGAAATAAACAACTACCCTTATACCTAAAGGAGCTAGGAAAAGAACAACAAACAAAAAACAAGCAGAAAAAAGGAAATAATAAAGATTATTAAAGTTGAAATAAATTATATAAAACTAAAACTAAAATAAATAAATAAATAAAAGAATAGATCAATGGAACCAGGAGTTAGTTCTTTGGAAAAAAATCTATAAAATTAAAAAAAAATGTAAATCTATAAAATTTATAAATCTTTAGCCAGACTTATCAAGAAAAAAGGAGAAGGGACTGAAATAAATAAAATCACAAATGAGAAGAGAAATAAAAACTAACACAACAGAAATATAATCATAAGAGAATATTATGAAAAACTATAAACCAACAAATTGGACAACTGAGAGGAAACAAATACTTTCCTAGAGACCTATACTACCAAAACTGAAACAGGAAAAAATGTAAAATTTGAACAGAGTGGTCACCAGCAAAGAAATCAAATCAGTAGTGAAAAAACAAACAAGCAAACAAACAAAACTCCCCCTCCCCAAAAAAAGTCCAGGACCAGATGTCTTCACAACTGAATTTTACCAAACATTTAAAGAAGAGTTAATACCTATTCTCAAATTATCCCAATAATTAGAAATGGAAAAAAAAATCCAAATTCATTCTATGAGGCCAGCATTACCCTGTTTTAAATGAGATAAAGATACCACTAAAAAAGAAAACTACAGGCCAAATCCCTAATGAATATAGATGTAAAGTTTCTCAATAAAATTCTATCACACCAAATTCAATGATACTTTAAAAAATAATTCACCATGATCAAGTGGGATTTATTACTTGATTGAAAGTTTGGTTCAACATTCACCAATCAAACAATGAGATACATCACGTCAATAAGGGAAAAGATGAGAACCAAATGATCCTTTCAATACATGTAAAAATTATTTGAGAAATTTCAACATCCATTCATGATAAAAACACTCAACAAAGTAGGTTTATATGTAACATACCATAAAATAACAAAAGTCTTTAGAAAAAACCCACAGCTAACATTATCTTTAATGGTGAAAACTGAAAACATTCCCTTAAGGTCATGAACAAGACAAGGATATCCACTCTCACGACTTTTATTCAGCATAGTACTGGAAGCCACAACAATCACACAAGAAAAAGAAATAAAAGGCATCCTAATCAGGATGGAAGAAATAACATTTTCATGATTTGCATATGATATGATGGCATATATAGAAAAGCATAAAGAATCCACACACACACAAAAATGCTAGAACTGATAAAAGAATTCAGTAAAGTCATAGGATACAAAATCAATACACATAAATCTGTTTCATTTCTGTATGCTAATAATGAAGCAGCAAAAAGGGAAGTTAAAAAAGATTACAATTGCACCAAAACCAATAACATACCTATGAATAAACCTAACCAAATGTGAAAGACCTTTTCTCTGAGAACTATAAAACAATCATGAAAATAATTGAAGATAACACAAAGAAATGGAAAAATATTCCATGCTCATTCCCTACTGAATATTGTTAAAATGTCTATACTATCCAAAGCAATATACACATTTAATGCAATCCCTGTTGCACCAACATTTTTCAGAGAGCTAGAACAAACCATCCTAAATTTTGTATGAAACCACCAAAGATCCTGGATAGCCAAAGCAATCTTGAAAAATAAAAGCAAAATTAAAGGCATCACAATTCCCATATTCCAGTTATATTTCAAAGCTATATTGATGAAAATAGTCTGGTACTGGCACACATGGGTCAGTGGAATGAAATAGAAAATCCAGAACTGATCCCATAATTATATGGTCAATTAATCTTTGACAAAGCAGGAAAGAATATCCATTGGGAAAAAAGTTTTCAACAAATGGTGGTGGGAAAACCGGAGAGCAACATGCAAAAGAATGAAATTAGTCCACTTTCTTACGCCATACAAAAAATTGAAAATGGAGGAGGATGGAGCAAGATGGCAGAGGAGTAGGAGACCTGGATTTCATCTGGTCTCAGGAATTCAGCAGAATAGGGATCAAACCATTCTGAATACGTATGAACTCAATGGGAGAGCAAAGAAAAGAATAGCGACAACTCTCTGAACAGAGAAGCAACCAATTTCTGGATGGTAGGACGTGCGGAGAAGTGAATCCGAGGCGATATTTGGGAGGATAGACGGCAGGGGAGGGGTCTCCGTCGGCCACTTCTGGCAAGTGATAGAGCCTTGGAGCACAAAATTGGAACTTTTAGAAGTTGGTTCCGCTGAGGGACGTTGCTCCAGTGGCTAAGTGGGGGGTGGAACCCTCACTGGAACATTGTGGTCTCAGGACTCTCAGGGTCACAGAAAGACTAGGGGTGCCTGAGTGTGGCAGAGTTCCCAGGTATCTGAGCGGGGAAGCCAGCTGCAGAGACAGAGCTAAGGTGCAGGCTCTCAGCTCGGGGTTGCCATAAACCGTGATCTGGGCCACAGTCAGGCCACTGCTCCTCCAGCAGGGACCCAAAAAGTGGCAGATCCAGGGAGACTCCCCTTCCTCCCCCGGAAGGGGCTGTGCGGGAGCACACCGCACGGATCTGCTAGGTTTGGAGACTCCACACCAAGTCGGGTGCCAGAGACAGAAATGCTCGGGCACAGGCCTGGTGTGCACAGAGTGCGGCTGAACACCGGGGAGATGGGAGTGATTGACTGCTTTTCTCTGGGGGCTCACTGAGGAGTGGGGCCCCGAGTTCTCGGCTCCTCTGGGGTGGATCTTGGGAGGCCACCATTTTCACTCTCAGCCTCCAAAGCTGCACGGAAAGCTTGCAGGGAACAAAAGCTCTGGAGAGCAACCCGAGCAGATTACTTAGCCTGGACCAGGCAAGGGCAGGGCAATTCTGCCTCCGGCAAAGACATCTGGGAACCACGGCAACAGGTCCCTCCCCCAGAAGGTCAGCAAGAACAACCAGCCAAGACCAAGTTTACTGATCAATGAGAATGGCAGAACTCCATGCTAGGGGAATAAAGCACATAGACTCCATGGGTTTTTTTTTTTTACCATGATTCTTTAGTCTTTCAGGTTAATTTCTTTTTAACTGTTTTTTTTTTTTTAATTTCCATTTTTCCCTTTTTCAACGAACATCTTATCAATCCCTTTTTTAAAAAGCATTTTTATTTTTCATTTTTAGAGTCATATTCTATCCCTTCATAGTAATTACCCTTATTTTTGGAATATATATATAAGTTGTTCTCTCTTTAAAATTTTGAGATACACTTTCTTCTAACAGATCAAAATATGCCCTAAATCTCTAGTGTATGGCTTTGTTCTAATCACCTGCCTGATCACATTCTCTCCCTTTTTTCTTTCTTTTTTTTTTTTAATCCTCTTCTTTCTTTTTTCAAACAACTTCTTATCTTGTCAATTCCTTTAATAATTTTTTTTTATAAATTTCATCTTTACAGTCATATTCCATCCCTTATTTGTACCAACCCTTATTTTTGTACATATATAAGTTTTTTTTTCTTTAAAATTTTGGGAGGCACTTTCTTCTAACAGATCAAAATACACCCAAAATCTAGTGTGTAGCACTGATCTATGAACCAGACTGATGATATTTGACCATATTCTGTTTTTTGTTTCGTTTTGTTTTGTTCTGTTCTTGTTTGTTTTTATCTTTTTCTTTTCCTTTTTTTTTTCTTTCTCTTTTTTCTTTCTTTCCCTTTCTATTCCCCTGGCTTCAGTTCTTTTCTGATTTGTTTAGAGTATATTTTCTGGGAACGTTGTTACCCTGTTAGTATTTTGTTCTCTCATTCATCTATTCTTCTCTGGACAAAATGACAAGATGGAAAAAAATCACCATAAAAAAAAGAACAAGAGGTAGTACCAACTGCCAGGGACCTACTCAATATGGACATTAGTACCATGTCAGAACTAGAGTTCAGAATGATGATTTTAAAGATACTAGCTGGGCTTGAAAAAAGCATGGAAGTGAATAGAGAAACACTTTCTGGAGAAAGAAAAGAACTAAAATCCAACCAAGTAGAAATCAAAAAGGCTATTAATGAGGTGCAATCAAAAATGGGGGCGCTTGGGCACCTGGGTGGCTCAGTTGGTTAAGCGACTGCCTTCAGCTCAGGTCATGATCCTGGAGTCCCAGGATCGAGTCCTGCATGGGGCTCCCTGCTAGGCAGGGAGTCTGCTTCTCCCTCTGACCCTCCCCCCTCTCATGTGCTCTCTCTCTCTCTCATTCTCTCTCTCAAATAAATAAATAAAATCTTTAAAAAAAAATGGGAGCACTAACTGCTAAGATAAATGAGGCAGAAGAGAGAATCAGTGATATAGAAGACCAAATGATAGAAAATAAAGAAGCTGAGGAAAAGAGAGATAAACAACTACTGGATCACGAGGGCAGAATTTGAGAGATAAGTGATACCATAAGATGAAACAACATTAGAGTAATTGGGATCCCAGAAGAAGAAGAAAGAGAGAGAGGGGCAGAAGGTATATGGAGCAAATTATAGCAGAGAACTTCCCTAATTAGGGGAAGGAAACAGGCATCAAAATCCAAGAGACACAGAGAACCCCTCTCAAAATCAATAAAAAAAGGTCAACACCCCGACATCTAATAGTAAAACTTATGAGTCTCAGAGACAAAGAGAAAATCCTGAAAGCAGCTCAGGAGAAGAGATAGGTAACCTACAATGGTAGAAACATTAGATTGGCAACAGACCTATCTACAGAGACCTGGCAGGCCAGAAAGGACTGGCAGGATATCTTCAGAGAACTAAATGAGAAAAATATGCAGCCAAGAATACTATATTCAGCTAAGCTGCCATTGAAAATAGAAGGAGAGATAAAAAGCTTCCAGGACAAACAAAAACTAAAGGAATTTGCAAACACGAAACCAGCCCCACAAGAAATATTGAAAGGGGTCCTCTAAGCAATGAGAGATCCTAAAAACAACATACCAGAAAGGAACACAAACAATATACAGCAACAGTCACCTTACAGGCAATACAATGGCACTAAATTCCTATCTTTCAATAGTTACCCTGAATGTAAATGGGCTAAATGCCCCAATCAAAAGACACAGGCTATCACGTTGGATTAAAAAACAAGACCCATCGATATGCTATCTGCAAGAGACTCATTTTAGACCCAAAGACACCCCCAGATTGAAAGTGAGGGGGTGGAAAACCATTTACCATGCTAATGGACACCAAAAGAAAGCTGAGGTGACAATCCTTATCAGACAAATTAGATTTTAAACCAAAGACTGTAATAAGACATGAGGAAGGACACTATAACCTACTTCAAGGGTCTATCCAACAAGAAGATCTAACAATTGTAAATATCTATGCCCCTAACATGGGAGCAGCCAATTATATAAGGCAATTAATAACAAAAACAAAGAAACACATTGACAACAATACAATAAGAGTGGGGGCCTTTAACACCCTCCTCAGTGAAATGGACAGATCATTTAAGCAAAAGTTCAACAAGGAAATAAAGACTTTAAATGACACACTGGACCAAATGTACTTCACAGAATTATTCAGAATATTTCATCCCAAGACAACAGAATACACATGCTTCTCTAGTGACCATGGAACATTCTCCAGAATAGATAACATCCCAGGTCACAAATCAGGTCTCAACTGATACCAAAAGATTGGGATCATTCCCTGCATATTTTCAGACCATGAAGCTTTGAAACTAGAAGTCAATCACAAGAGGAAAGTTGGAAAGAACTCAAATATATGGAAGCTAAAGAGCATCCTACTAAAGAATGAATGGGTCAACTCGGAAATTAAAGAAGAATTAAAACAATTCATGGAAACCAATGAAAATGAAAACACAGCTGTTCAAAATCTTTGGGATGCAGCAAAGGCAGTCCTAAGAGGAAATTGTATAGCAATAGAAGCCTTTCTCAAGAAACAAGAAAGTTCTCAAATACACAACTTAACCTTACACCTAAATGAGCTAGAGAAAAAACAGCAAATAAAGCCTACCCAGCAGGAGAAGAGAAATAATAAAGATCAGAGCAGAAATCAATGAAATAGAAAGCAAAAGAACAGTAGAACAGATCAATGAAACAAGGACCTGGTTCTTTGAAAAAATTAACAAGATTGATAAACCCATGGCCAGACTTATCAAAAAGAAAAGAGAAATGACCCAAATCAACAAAATAATGAATGAAAGAGGAGAGATCACAACCAACCCTAAAGAAATACAAAAAATTATAAGAACATATTATGAGCAAATCTATGCCAGCAAATTAGATAACTTGGAAGAAATGGATGCATTCCTAGAGATGTATCAACTACCAAAATGAACCAGGAAGAGATAGAAAACCTGAACAGACCTATAACCACTAAGGAAATGGAAGCAGTCATCAAAAATCTCCCAACAAACACAAGCCCAGGGCCAGATGGCTTCCCAGGGGAATTCTACCAAACCTTTCAAGAAGAATTAATACCTATTATTTTAAAACTGTTCCAAAAAATAGAAATGGAAGGAAAACTTTCAAACTCGTTTTATGAGGCCACCATTACCTTGATCCCAAAACCAGACAAAGACCCCATCAAAAAGGAGAATTAGTGACCCATATCCTTGATGAACATGGATGCAAAAATTCTCACCAAAATACTAGCCAATAGGATCCAACAGTACATTAAAAGGATTCTTCACCATGACCAAGTGGGATTTATCCCTGGGCTGCAACATTGGTTCAACATCTACAAATCAATCAACGTGATACAATACATTAACAAAAGAAAGAACAAGAATCATATGATCCTCTCAATAGATGCAAAAAAAGCATTTGACAAAGTACAGCATCGTTTCTTGATCAAAACTCTTCAGAGTATAGGGATAGAGGGTATGTACCTCAATATCATAAAAGCCATCTATGAAAAACCTACAGCGAATATCATTCTCAATGGGGAAAAACTGAGAGCTTTTCCCCTAGGTCAGGAACACGGCAGGGACGTCTACTATCACCACTGCTATTCAACATAGTATTAGAAGTCCTAGCCACAGCAATCAGACAACAAAAAGAAATAAAAGGCATCCAAATTGGCAAAGAAGAAGTCAAACTCTCACTCTTTGCAGATGATATGATACTTTATGTGGAAAACTCAAAAGACTCCACCCCAAATCTGCTGGAACTCATACAGGAATTCAGCAATGTGGCAGGATATAAAATCAATGCACAGAAATCAGTGGCATTCCTATACACCAACAACAAGACAGAAGAAAGAGAAATGAAGGAGTTGATCCCACTTACAATTGCACCCAAAATATTAAAATACCAGGAATAAATCTAACCAAAGAGGCAAAGAATCTGTCCTCAGAAAACTATAAAATACTCATGAAAGAAATTGAGGAAGACACAAAGAAATGGAAAGACGTTCTATGCTCATGGATTTGAAGAACAAATATTGTGAAGATGTCAATGCTACCTAGAGCAATCTACACATTCAAAGCAATCCCCATTAAAATACCATCCATTTTTTTCAAAGAAATGGAAGAAATAATCCTAAAATTTATATGAAACCAGAAAAGACCCTAAATAGCCAGAGGAATGTTGAAAAAGAAAATCAAAGCTGGCAGCATCACAATTCTGGACTTCCAGCTCTATTACAAAGCTGTCATCATCAAGACAGTATGGTACTGGCACAAAGACAGACACATAGATCAATGGAACAGAATAGAGAGCCCAGAAATGGACCCTCAACTCTATGGTCAACTCATCTTCAACACAGCAGGAAAGAATGTCCAATGGAAACAAGACAGTCTCTTCAACAAATGGTGTTGGGAACATTAGACAGCCACATACATAACAATGAAACTGGACCATTTCCTTACACCAACACAAAAATAGACTCAAAATGGTTGAAAGACCTAAATGTGAGCCAGGAATCCGTCAAAATCCTAAAGGAGAACACAGGCAGCAACCTCTTTGACCTCAGCCGCAGCAACTTCTTCCTAGAAACATCACCAAAGGCAAGGGAAGCAAGGGCAAAACTGAGCTCTTGGGACTTCATTAAGATAAAAAGCTTTTGCAGAGCAAAGGAAACAGTCAACAAAACCAAAAGACAACCGACAGAATGGGAGAAGATATTTGCAAATGACATATCAGATAAAGGGCTAGTATCCAAAATCTATAAACAACTTATCAAACTCAACACCCAAAGAACAAAGAATCCAATCAAGAAATGGGCAGAAGACAGGAACAGACATTTTTCCAAAGAAGACATCCAAATGGCCAACAGACACATGAAAAAGTGCTCAATATCGCTCAGCATCAGGGAAATCCAAATCTGGGCGCCTGGGTGGCTCAGTTGGTAGAGCGACTGCCTTCGGCTCAGGTCATGATCCCGGAGTCCTGGGATCGAGTCCCACATCCGCTTCCCGGCTCGGCAGGGAGCCTGCTTCTCCCTCTGACCCTACCCCCTCTCATGCTGTTTCTCTCTCTCTCTCTCTCAAATAAATAAAAATAAAAATAAAAATCTTAAAAAAAAAAAAAAGGAAATCCAAATCAAAACCTCAATGAGATACCACCTCACTCCAGTCAGAATAGCTAAAATTAACAATCAGGAAATGACAGATGTTGGCAGGGATGTGGAGAAAGGGGAATCCTCCTACACTGTTTGTGGGAACGCAAGCTGGTGCAACCAATCTGGAAAACAGTGTGGAGGTTCTTCAAAAAGTTGAAAATAGAGTTATGTTAACTCACTGTAAAGACATAAGATCTTAAAAAAAATTAAACCATACAATCCAGGAACTGCGCTACTGGGTATTTACCCCAAGGATACAAATGTATGGATCCGAAGGGGTACATGCACCCCGATGTTTATAGCAGCATTGTCCACAATAGTCAAACTGTGAAAAGAGCCAAGATGTCCATTGGCAAATGAATGGATAAAGAAGAAGTGGTATATATATACAATAGAATATTATGCAGCCATCAAAGGGAACGAGATCTTGCCATTTGCAATGATGTGGATGGAACTGCAGGGTGTTATGCTGAGGGAAATAAGTCAATCAGAGAAAGACATGTATCATATGATCTCACTGATATGAGAAATTCTTAATCTCTGGAAACAAACTGAGGGTTGCTGGAGTAGGGGTTGTGTGGGAGGGATGGGGTGGCTGGGTGGTAGACATTGGGGAGCATGTGTGCTATGGTGAGCACTGTGATTTGTGCAAGACTGTTGAATCACAGATCTGTTCCTCTGAAACAAATAATGCTATATATGTTATGGAAAAAAAAAAAAGATAGCAATAGGGGAAGAATGAAGGCGGGGAATTGGAGGGGGTGACTAACCATGAGAGATGATGAACTTTGAAAAACAAACTGAGGGTTCTAGAGGTGAGGGGGTGGGAGGATGGGTTAGCCTGGTGAGGGGTATTAAAGAGGGCACGTTCTGCCTGGAGCACTGGGTGTTATGCACAAACAATGAATCATGGAACACTACATCAAAAAGTAATGATGTATGGTGATTAACATTAGAATTAAATTTTTTTAAAAAAAGAAAAAAATTGAAAATGGATTAAAATCCTAAATGAGACATGCAGTTACAAAAATTGTAGAAGATAATATAGGCAGTAACTTCTTTGATGGTAGCTGTAAAAACTTTTTTCTACTTATGTCTCCTGAGGCAAGGGAAACAAAAACAAAAGGAAACTATTGGGAATACCTCAAAATAAGAAGCTTCTTCACAGTGAAGGAAAAATATCAACAAAACTAAAAGGCACCCTATGGAATGGGAAAAGATATTTGCAAATGAAGTATCTGTCAAAGCAGTATAATAAAAATATGTAAAGACCTTATAAAACTCAACACCCCAAAACCAAATAATCCAATAAAAATGGGTAGAGGAGATGAATGGACATTTCTCCAGAGGAGACAAAAAGATGTCCAACAAACAGAAGATGCCCATCATTTATCATCAAAACTACAATGAAATATCACCTCACACTTATCAGAATGGCTAAAATCAACTACACAATAAACAATAGGTGTTGAGGATGTGGATAAAGGTGAATCTTCTTGTGCTATTGGCAGGAATTCAAACTGCAGCCATTCTGGAAAACAGTATAAAGGTACCACAAAAAGTTAAAAATAGAACTACCCTATGATCCAGCAATTGCGCTACAGGGTATTTACACAAAGAATATAAGAAGACTAATGGAAAGTGATGCATACATCCTGATGTTTATAGCAGCATTATCAGCAATAGCCAAATTATGGAAGTAGCCCCAGTGTCCATTGATGAATGAACAAAAATGTGTTATGTAAGTTCAATGGAATATTATTTAGCCATAAAGAAGTATAAAATCTTGCCATTTGCAGATACATGGATGGAGCCAGAGAGTATAATGCTAAGCACAATAATCAGTCAGAGAAACATAAATATCATATGATTTCACTCATATGTGGAATTTAGGAAGCAAAACAAAGGGAAAAATAAGAGAGAGAGATTTAAAGAAAAAAGACATTTAAGTATAGAGAACAATCTAATGGTTACTAGAATGGAGGTGGGGTAGGGATGGGTTAAATATAGGTGGAAATTAAGGAGTGTATTTGTCATGATAAGCACAGGGTGGTGTATTAAAATGTTGAATTACTATACTGTACACCTGAATCTAATATAACACTCTATGTTAACTCACTGTAAAGACATAAGATCTTAAAAAAAGTTAAAGGGGAATATTTGAGTAAAAAGCAAAGACCATCACTAGGAGTATGAAAAATAACTACATCTATAAAAACCAATCCAGGAATTAACGATATAAAAGGATGCAAAATATGACACCATATACCTAAAACATGGTGGTGAAACAAAGAATGGTTCCAAACTGAAAGAACAATCAACTTAATATAGACTGTTATATGCAGACAATGTTATGTACAATCCTAATGATAACCATAAGTCAAAAACCAGTAATAGATTAGCAAGGAATAAAGAGAAAGGAATCCAAGTATATCAGTTAAGAGAACCATAAAATCATGAAAAAGCAAGATAAGAAAGATGAAAAAAACTACATAAATGACCACAAAACAAGTAACAAGTAACAAAATAAGAATAAATACATATCTATCAATAATTACTTTGAATGTAAATGGGCTAAATGCTCCAGTCAAAGACATAGGTTGTCAGAGTCAATAAAAAAATCAAGACTCATCTATATGCTCTCAGCGAGGGATGCATTTCAGTCCTAAAGACACCAGTATACTGAAAGTGAGGGGATGGAGAAATATGTACCATGAAAATGGATGTCAAAAGAAAGCTGGGGTAACAATATTTATATGGGATAAAATATACTTTAAAACAAAGACTGTAACAGGAGACAGATGTGGACATTACATAATAATAAAGGAGACAATTCAAAAAGAAGATAGGACACTTGTAAATATTTATCCACCCCACATGGGAGCACTCAAAAACATAAAATAGTTAATAGCAAACATAAAGGAACTAAATGATAGAAATACAATAATAGTATGACACTTTAACATCCGACATTTACTAATGGACAGTTATCAAAAACAGAAAATCAACAAGGAATCTGTGGCTTGGATCATATGCATTTAAAAGATACATTCATTCATTGGGGTGCCTGGGTGACTCAGTTGGTTAAGCATCTGCCTTTGGCTCAGGTTGTGATCTCAGGATCTTGGCATCAAGCCCCACGTCAAGCTCCCTGCTCAGTAGAGAGCCTGCTTTTCCCTCTCCCTCTTCAGCTCCCTGCACTTCCACTCTCTTGCTCTCTCTGTCAAATAAATAAATAAAATCTTTAAAAATATATACATTCATAATATTCCATCCTAGAAGAGTAGAAAACTCAGTCTTTTCAAGTGCACATAGAACATTGTCTGGAATAGGTTATATATTAGGTCATAAGCAAGTCTCAACAAATTCAAAAATATGAGTCATACGTTGCATCTTTTCTGACTACAAAACTTTTCTGAAAACAAAACTACAAAACATCTTTTCTGAAACTAAAATTCAGTCAGAAGAAAAAGTATGGAAAGAACACAAGTGTGGAGATTTAAAAACATGCTACTAAACAATGAATGGGTCAACCAAGAAATAAAATTAAATTTAAAAAATTACACAGAAACAAATGAAAATGAAAACACAATGATCCAAAATCTTTGGAATGAAGCAAAGGTGGACCTAGGAGGCAAGTTCATAGCAATACTGGCATACCACAAAAACAAACAAACAAGCAAACAAACAAACAAAAATGAAGTATCCATCAAGTAAAAAATGTTCTTGTTGAAAAAATAATTTTAACTGAGGGTATTTGTTTAAAATAAAGTATATGAGGGAATAGGAAGTAAAATGACAGAGGAGTAGGTTGACCCTAAGCTTTCCTCCTCCCTTGAATGCAGTTAGATAAATATCAAATAATTCTGAACACCAAAGAAATTAATCAGAATTCTTAGATAACAAGAATTTTCATATCTACAAACCATAAAAAATGACCCATGGGAGATAGGAACTGCAGTGAGTGGATTCTTGGGAGAAAAGATCTGTTGGTGCTTCCTAGGAAACAGAGCCCTGTTCATGGAGGGAGTAATAAGAGAGAAGGAGGAGACAGAGAGAAAGAAGGGGGCACGGGGAAAGAGTGAAAACAGAGACAGGAGACTGCACAAGAAAACTGTTCCCAAAACCATTGACAGGGAAAAAGGAGAGGGTTACAATACCACCAGAATTTTTTTTTTTTTTTAATAAATGGTGGAGCACATAGTCTGAAGTTCTAGATGTCTGCAACATCACCAGTCAAGTCAAGGGAGCTAAACAGTGTTTGGTTGGGGAAGTGAAGTGCAGTCACAGGAGCATTCAGTCTGAGGATCCCCAGGGTTGCATCAGGAGAAGTGGTTCTCCTGCTTGGAGTGCATTTGGTAGAGGTGATATGGCCTTTCTGTAGGCAAAGGACCCTGGGGGAGCCACTGAACTGCCCCACTCACCAGTATAAGAAGAAAGATGCAAGCTGAGGGCAGGAAACCCTGGACCCAGCTGTGTGTTGTGATGTACCATGAACTCTGAACTGTTGTACAGTCATGCTGCTGTCTTCTGGGACAATCCAACACCAGCCACAGAGCAGCGAGACCCTCCCCCAGATGATCAGGCTTTGAAACACAGCCATGCCTGAGATAAAACACAGGAGGTCTGTGTTTTCTGGCAGGTGGACAGCTCAGACCCAGGCTGAAGGCAGGAATCTGACTGAAACCAAAGACACAGAGGGATCATTGTTTGCACATCTATGAGGGCTTTTTGACAAGAGTGAGACACATTTCCCACTCTGGAGACAAGAGAATGGGGCAAAGCTGTTTTATCCCCATGCCTACCAGTTTAAGCCACCTCAGTGAGATAAACAGCACCACCAAGTGCAGAACAGAACCCTAAACCAAGCCTGTCCATCTGCACCTTGTAGATGCATCTGCATCAGGGCAATTGACCTGAGAATCGCCACAACAGCACCTCCCGAGACCAGCACACACCACATGCCCATACCAAGTCTACTGATCATAGAGTGCTGCAAAGGTTCAGCTCTGGGGGAAGCAGAATCTAGCTTCATTTTGTTTTGTTTGTTGTTTTTGTTCTTTGTGGATTTTTTTTGTCTTTTGGGTTTTTTTCTTTGGATACAGTAAGAGCATTTTTTTATTTTTAAAAATTATATATATGTGTATATATATGTATATATATATGTATGAATACATATATATATATGAACTAAAATCTGGTCAGGCTGACAATATATATATTTTTTTTTTCTTTTTCTTTTCCTTCTTTCTCCCTTTTTTCTATCAAGGTTCTTATACAGGAGACCAAAACACACCTAGTTTCTAGCGTCCTTTATTTATTTTAACTTATTATTATTACTTTGATTTTTTAAAATTTTGTTTTATCTTGATTTCTTTTTTTCTTTTCCCTCCAAAATTACAAGACGACAGAATTTGCCCCCAAAAAAGAATGGGAATTAATGACAGCCAGAGATTTAACCAATACAGATATAAGTAAGATGTCTGAATTGGAATTTAAATGAACAATTATAAGGATACTAGATGGGCTTGTAAAAAGGATAGAAGACACTAGAGAATCCCTTACTGTAGAGATTAAAGAACTGAAATCTAGTCAGGATGAAATTAGAAATGCTATAACTGAGATGCAAACCTGAATGGATACCATAAAAATGAGGATGGATGAACCAGAGGAATGAATCAGTGTTATAGAAGATAAAATTATGGAAAATAATGAAACCGAAAAGAAGAGGGAATTAAAGATGATATATCATGAAGATAGACTTAGGGAACTCAGCAGCTTATTAAAACAGAATAACATTTGTTTCATAAGAGTCCCAGAAGTTGACAGAAAGGAAAGGGGGCAGAAGGTTTATTTGAGCAAACTATAGCTAAAAACTTCCCTAATCTGTGGAAGGACACATATATCAAAATACAAAGAGTACAGAGAACTCCCATTAAATTCAACAAAGGCTGACCATCACCAGAGCATATTATAGTTAAATTCACAAAATACACAGACAAAGAAAGAATCCTGAAAGCAGCAAGGGAAAAAGTCCTTAACCTACAAGGGAAGACAGATCAAGTTCACAACAGATCTGTCCACTGAAAGTTGGCAGGCCAGGAGAAAGTGGCAGGATATATGCAACATGCTGAATGTGGAAACAAACAAACAAACAAACAAAAAACATGCAGGCAAGAACATTTAATCCAATAAGGCTGTCATTCAGAATAGGAGAGATAAAGAGTTTTCCAGACAAACAAAAACTAAAGGAGTTTTGTTACCACTAAACCAGCCCTGCAAGAAATATTAAGGGGGACTCTTTCAGTGGGGAAAAAAGATCAAAACCACAAAGACTAGAAAGGACCAGAGAATATAACTGGAAACATCAACTCTATAGATAACACAATGACACCATATTTATATCTATCAATAATCACTCTGGATGTAAATGGACTAAATACTCCAATAAAAAGACATAGGGATCAAAATGGATAGAGCTAAAGACACTTGCAGATTGAAAGTGAAGGGAGAGGAAACCATCCCTTTTGCTAATGGATGTCAAAAGGAAGCTGGAGAAGCCATACTTATTTAGACAAACTAGATATTAAAACAAAGACTATAACAAGAGATGAGAAAGGCATTAAATCATAATTAAGGGGTCTATCCATCAAGAACTCTAACAATTGTAAATATGTGTACCCCCAACTTGGGAGAACCTAAATATATAAATCAATTAACAATAAACATAAAGAAACACACTGATAATAATACAATAATAGTAGGGGAGTTTCACACTCCCTTTACAGGAATGGACAGAGAATCTAAGTAAAAAATCACCAAGGAAACAATGACTTTGAATGACACACTAGACCAGATGGGTTTAGCAGATATGTTTAGAATATTTCATCCTAAAGCAGCAGAATACGCATTCTTTTTGAGCACATGTGGAACATTCTCCAGAATAGATCATAAACTAGGTCACAAACCAGCCATCAACCAGTACAAAAATATTGATATGATACCATTCATATTTTCAGACCACAACACTATGAAACTTGAATTCAACAACAAGAAAAATTTGGAAAGAACACAAATACATGGAGATTAAGGAACATCCTACTAAAAAGTGAATGGGTTAACCAGAAAATTAAAGAATAAATAAATTTAAAACATACATGGAAGCAAATGAAAATGAAAATACAACAGTCCAAAATCTTGGGGTGTAGCAAAGACAGTTCTAAGAGGGAAGGAAATTGCAATACAGGCTAACCTCAAGAAAGAAGAAAAGTCTCAAAAACACAACCTAACCTTACACCTAAAGGAGCTAGAAAAGGAACAGCAAAAAAACCTAAAGCAAGCAGAAGAAGGGAAATAATAAAGATTAGAGCAGAAATAAATGATACAGAAGCAAACAAACAAAAAGACAGTAGAACAGATTAATGAAACTAAGAGCTGGTTCTTCATAAGAAATGATAAAATTCATAACCCCCTAGCCAGACTTACCAAAAAGAGAGGAGAAAGGATGCAAATAACATCACAAATGAAAGAGGAGAGATCACAATCAATACAAAAGAAATACAAACAATTATAAGAGAATACTATGAAAAATTATGTGCCAACAAACTGGTCAATCTGGAAGAAATAGACAAATTCCTAGAAACATACAAATTACCAAAACTGAAAGAGGAAGAAATAGATAATTTGAACAGACCCACAACCAGCAAAGAAATTGAATCAGTAATCAAAAATTTCCCAACACACAAAAGTCCTGGGTTGGATGGCTTCCCAGGGAAATTTTACAAGATATTTAAAGAAGAGTTAATACCTTTTCTTTTCAAACTGCTCCAAAAATTAGAAATGGAAGGAAAACTTCCAAACTCCTACAAGGACAGCATTACCTAGATTCCAAAACCAGACAAATGCTCCACCAAAAAGGAGAATTACAGGCCAATATCCCTGATGAACATGAATGCAAAAATACTCAATAAAATACTACCAAATTGAATTCAAAAGTATATTAAAATTATTCACCACCATAAAGTGGGATTTGTTCACCATAAAGTAGGCTGTAAGGGTGGTTCAATATTTGCAAATCAATCAAGGCAATACACCACATTAATATAAGAAAGGATAAGAACCATATGATCCTCTCAATAGATGCAGGAAAAGCATTTGATAAAATAAAGCATCCGTTCTTGATAAAAAGAAACCTCAACAAAGTAGGGATAGATTGAACATACCTCAACATCAAAAATGTTGAATATGAAAGACTGGCAGCTAATATCACCCTCAATGGGGAAAAACTGAGGGTGTTTCCCCGATGATCAGGAACATGACAGGAATATCCACTTTCACCATTACTATTTAACATAATATGGGAAGTCCTAGCCTCAGCAGTCAGACAACAAAAAGAAATAAAAACCATCAAAATCAGCAAGGGGGAAGTCAAAATTTCACTCTTTGCAGATGGCATATTACTCTATGTAGAAAACCCCAAAGACTCCACCAAAAAATTGCTGGAAGTAATTCATGAAACAGCAAAGTCACATGATATAAAATCAATGTACACACATCTGTGGCATTTCTGTACACAAATAATGAAGCAGAGAACAAGAAATCAAGGAATGGATCCTATTTGCATTTGCACCAAAAATAATGAAATAAAATAAAAAATAAAATAAAATAAAATACCTAGGAATAAACCTAATTGAAAATGTAAAAGATCTGTACTCTGAAAACTACAGAACACTTATGAAAGAAGCTGAAGAGGACACAAAGAGGTGGAAAAGCATTCCATGCTCATGGATTGGAAGAGCATTGTTAAAATGTCTATACCATCCAAAGCAGTCTATATATTTAATGCAATCCCTATCAAAATACCACCAGCATTCTTTACAGAGCTAGAGCAAGTAATCCTAAAATTTGTATGGAACCACTAAAAACCCCAGATGGCCAAAGTAATCATGAAAAAGAAAAACAAACCAGATCACATCACGATTACGGATTTCAAGCTGTACTACAAAGCTGTAGTCATCAAGATGGTATGGTACTGGCAGAAAAACAGGCACATAGATCAATGGATCAGAATAGAGAACTCAGAAACGGACCCAGAACTATATGGTCAACTAATCTTCAAAAAAGCAGAAAAAATGTCTAATGGAAAAAAGACAGTGTCTTCAACAAATGGTGTTGGAAAAATTGGACAGCCACATGTAGAAAAATGAAACTTGACCACTTTCTTACACATTACACAAAAGTAAAGTCAAAATGGATGAAAGATCAAAATGTGGGAGAGGAAATCTTCAAAATCCTAGAGGACAAAACGAGGAGAAACCTCTTTAATGTCGGCCATAGCAACTTCCTACTAGACACATCCCTGGAGACAAGGAAAACAAAACAAAAATTAACTATTGGTGCTTCATCAAGATAAAAAGCTGCAAAGGGAAGAAAACAATCAACAAAACTAAAAGGCATCCTACAGAATGGGAGAAGATATTTGAAATTGACGTAATTGATGAAGGCTTAGCAAAATGTATAAAGAATTTATCAACCTGAACATTCAAAACCAAATAACCTAGTTGAGGAATGGGCAGAAGACATGAATATACATTTTTCCAAAGAAGACATACATGTGGCTAACAGACTCATGAAAAGACGCTTAACATCACTCATCATCAGAGAACTACAAATCAAAACCATGGTGAGATAGAACAAGTGTTATGAGGATGTGTTGAAAGGGGAACCCTCTTGCACTATTGGTAGGAATTCAAACTAGTGCAGCCACTCTGGAGAACAATATGGAGGGTCCTCAAAGTGTTAAAAATAGAACTACCCTAGACCTAGCAATTACAGTACTAGGTATTTACCCAAAGGATACAAAACTACAGATTTATTTATTTTTACTTATTTTATTTTTTTAAAGATTGTATTTATTTATTTCACAGAGAAAGAGAGAGAAGCAGGCTCCCCACTGGGCAGAGAGCCTAAAGTGGGGCTTGATCCCAGGACCCTGGGATCATGACCTGAGCCAAAGGCAGACACTTAACTAACTGAGCCACCTAGGGCCCCAAAAGTACAGATTTAAAGGAATGCCTGCACCCTGATGTTTATAGCAGGTTTATCAACAATATCCAAACTATGGAGACAACCCCTAATGTCCATTGACTGATGAATGGATAAAGAACATGTGGTATGAATATAAATAAATAAATATATAAATAAATAAATATAAATTTATATAAATGTATAAATATAAAATATGTATACCTTTTCTCTCTGTATATATAGAATATATATACACATTATGTCTCTCAAATAAATTATATTTATTTGTGTGTTACACACACACACAATGGGACATTACTCAGCCATCAAAAAGAATGAAATATTGCCATTTGCAACAATGTGGATTGAGCTAGAGTGGATTATGCTAAGTGAAATAATTTAGTCAGACAAAGACAAATACCATATTATTTCACTCATATGTGAAATTTAAGAAAGAAACCAGATGAACATAGGGGCAGGGGGGGAAGGAGAGAAGGAAACAAATCATAAGCATCTCTTAATGATAGAAAACAAACTGAGGGTTAATGGAGGGAGTGGGTGGAGGATGGCCTAATGGGTGACATGTATTGAAGAGGGCTCTAGTTGTGATGAGCCCTGGTGTTTTATGTATGTGATGAATCACTGAATTCTACTCCTGAAATCAATATTGCCTATATGTTAATTAACAAAAATTATATTAAAATAACATAAAATAAGGCATATCAGAAGGGAGGTGGATGGATGGATGCATGAAATAGGTGAAGGGGATTAAGAGTACACTTATAATGGGCACTGCATAATGATGTATAGAATTATTGCATCACTATATTGTGCATCTGAAACTGATATAATACCACTGTATGTTAAATATACTGGAAATAAAATTGAAAACTAAATTAAAAATAGAAAAAAAAAGCAAGAAAAATCTCAAATAAACACCTTACCTTACACACAAAGGAGATAGAAAAAGGACAAATTACAAAACCCAAATCTGCAGAAGGAATGAAATAATAAAGATTTGAGTATAAATTAATTATATAGATACTAAAAACAAAAACAAACACAAACAAGCAAACAAGCAAAACAATAGAACAGGGTCCCAGGGTGGCTAAGTTGATTAAGTATTTGACCCTTGGCTTCAGCTCAAGTCATGATCTCATGGGTCATGAGAGTGATCCCCATGTTGGGCTCCATGCTTGGCAGGTAATCTACCTGAAGATTCTCTCCCTCTGCTCCTCCCCCCCACTCTCTCTCTCTGTTTCTTAAATAAAGAAATCAGTCTTAAAACACACACACACACACACACGAACAGACCAATGAAACCAGGAAATGTTCTTTAAAAAAATCAACAAAATTGATAAACTTCTAGCCAGTTTCATGGAAGAAAGAAAGAAGAAGAAGGAGGAGGAGAAGGAGGAAGAGGGAGAGGAGGAGGAGGAGTTGGAGGAGGAGAGAAAAAGGACTCAAATAAGCAAAATCAGAAATGGGGGAGGAGAAATAGCAACTGACACCACAGAAATACAATCATAAGACAATTTTATGAAAACTATATGCCAACAAATTGGACTATTGGAAAGATGGATAAATAGAAAAATGGATAAATTCCTAGACATATGTACTCTAACATCACTGAAGTAAAAAGAAATAGAATATTTTAACAAATGGATTGCTAGCAAGGAAATTTGATCAGTAATCAAAAAACTCCCAACAAAATTCTAGGACCAGAGTCTTTGCAGGTGAATTCTACAAATCATAAAATGAAAAGTTAATACTTATTTTTCTCAAACTATTCCAAAAAAATAGAAGAGGAAGGTAAACATCCAAATTCATTCAATGGGGCAAGCATTTACATTAACACCAAACCATTTAAAGACACCATAAAAAAGAAAACTACAGGCCAGTATCTCTGATGAAGATAGTTTTAAAAACCCTCAACAAAATACTAGCCAACCAAATCCAAACAACATTAAAAAAAAAAAAAAAAAACACAACATTCACCATGAGCAAGTGGGAACTATAAAACACCAATAAAAGAAATTGAAGATCACACAAAGAGATGGGAAAATATTCCATGCTCATTCCATGCTTGATATTGCTAGAATGCTATCCAAAGCAATCTACAGACTTAATGAATACCTATCAAAATGCCACCAGTATTTTTCACAGAACTAAAACAAACCATCCTGAAATTTGTATGGAACCACAAAAGATCCTGGATAGCAAAATCAGTCTTGAAAAAGAAAAGCACAGCTGGGGCATTACAATTTCCACCTTCAAGTTATATTTCAAAGTTGTACTAATGAAAACAGCATGATACTGGCACAAAAATAGACACATAGATCAAGCCAACCAAATAGAAAGCCCAGAAATAATCCCACAATAATATGGTAAATTAATCTTCAACAAAACAGGAAAGAATATGCAAAGGGAAAAAGACAGACTCATCAACAAATGGTGTTGGGAAAACTTGGCAACAACATGCAAAAAGAAAGAAAGAAAGAAAAAGAAAGAAAGAAAGAAAGAAAGAAA
>NW_023270711.1:0-25484 GCF_011800145.1 Mirounga leonina | reverse complement strand
AAAGAAAGAAACAAAGAAAAGAAAAGAAACTGGAGCACTTACTTACACCATATACACAAATAAATTCAAAATGGATTAAAGACCTAAATGTGATGTGAGATTGAAACTATAAACTATAAAATCTCTAGAATAGAACACAGGCAGTAACTTCTTTGAAATTACCTGTAGCAGTTTCTTACTAGCTATGTCTCTGGAGGCAAGGAAAAGAAAAACAAAAACAAACTATTGGGACTAAATAAAAAGCTTAAGAGTTAACTTGTGATGAACACCAGGTATTGTATGTAAGTGTTGAATCACTAAATTGTACACCTGAAACTATTATTACACTGTATGTCAACTAACCAGAATCTGAATAAGAACTTTTCAAAATAGAAAAAAAAAATTCTGCACAGCAAAGGAAACAATCAACAAAACTAAGAAGCAAACTACAGAATGGGAGAAGATATTTGCTGACATATGTGATAAAAGGACAGTATCCAAAATATATAAAGAAGTTCCAAAACTCAATACCCCCCCCAAAAAAGAATCCAATTAAAAATGAGCAGAAGACATGAGCATATATTTCTCCAAAGACATCCAGATGGCCAGTAGACACATGAAAATATCTTGAATGGGTTTATTTTTTTGTAAGATTTTTATTTTTAATTTGGCTAGAGAGAAAGAGACAGCGAGAGAGGGAACACAAGCATGGGGAGTGGGAGAAGGAGAAGCAGGCTTCCAGCCAAGCTGGGAGCCCGACGTTGGGCTCGATCCCAGGACCCCAGGATCATGACCTGAGCCGAAGGCAGATGCTTTACGACTGAGCTACCCAGGTGCCCCTTGATTGGGTTTATATTTTACTCCCTATACTTTTCCAGTGATCTGTATAACTGTTTTTATGCCAATATTAAGTTTTTATTACTATAGCTTAGTAATATAGTTTGAAATAATAAAGGTATCTCCAGGTTTGTTCTTCTTTCTCAAGATTACTTTGGGTATTTTATGTCTTTTCTGGTTCAGTACATATTTTAGGATTTTTCTTATTTGTTTATTTTATTTTTAACTATACTGATATTAAAAACTTAAAAATAAAAAAGAGAATAATCAGAGATGCATACAAACATCTATATAAGAGATTCACTTTTAGGACATACTTCTTTATTTCTGTTAAAAAAAGCCATTGTAAATTTGATAAAAATGGCATTGAATCTGTAGATTGTTTTGAGAAGTATGGATATTTTAACATTATTTTCTCAAATCCATGAGCACAGAATATTTTTCCATTTCTTTGTATCTTCTTTAATTTCTTTTTTGAATGTCTTATACTTTTCAGGGTACAAATCTTTTAACTCCTTGTTTAAATTTATTCTTGGGCATTTATTCTTTTTTTTTTAATTTTCTTATTGTTATGTTAATCCCCATATATTACATCATTAGTTTTAGATGTAGTGTTCCATGATTCATTGTTTGTGCATAACACCCAGTGCTCCATGCAGAACATGCCCTCTTTAATAACCATCACCAGGCTAACCCATCCTCCCACCCCCTTCCCCTCTAGAACCCTCAGTTTGTTTTTCAGAGTCCATCATCTCTCATGGTTCGTCTCCCCCTCCGATTTCCCCCTCTTCATTCTTCCCCTCCTGCTATCTTTTTTTTTTTTAACATATATTGCATTATTTGTTTCATAGGTACAGATCTGAGATTCAACAGTCTTGCACGATTCACAGCACTTACCAGAGCACATACCCTCCCCAGTGTCTATCACCCAGTCACCCCATCCCTCCTACCCCACCCCCCACTCCAGCAACCCTCAGTTTGTTTCCTGAGGTTAAGAATTCCTCATATCAGTGAGGTCATATGATACATTTCTTTCTCTGTTTGACTTATTTCGCTCAGCATAATACCCTCCAGTTCCATCCACGTCATTGCAAATGGCAAGATCTCATTCCTTTTGATGGCTGCATAATATTCCATGGTATATATATACCACATCTTCTTTATCCATTCATCTGTCGATGGACATCTTGGCTCTTTCCACAGTTTGGCTATTGTGGACATTGCTGCTATAAACATCGGGGTGCACGTACCCCTTCGGATCCCTACTTTTGTATCTTTGGGGTAAATACCCAGTAGTGCAATTGCTGGATCATATGGTAGCTCTATTTTCAACTTTTTGAGGAACCTCCATACAGTTTTCCAAAGTGGCTGCACCAGCTTGCATTCCCACCAACAGTGTAGGAGGGTTCCCCTTTCTCCGCATCCCCGCCAACATCTGTCCTTTCCTGACTTGTTAATTTTAGCCATTCTGACTGGTGTGAGGTGGTATCTCATTGAGGTTTTGATTTGGATTTCCCTGATGCTGAGCGATATTGAACACTTTTTCATGTGTCTGTTGGCCATTTGGATGTCTTCTTTGGAAAAATGTCTGTTCCTGTCTTCTGCCCATTTCTTGATTGGATTCTTTGTTCTTTGGGTGTTGAGTTTGATAAGTTGTTTATAGATTTTGGATACTAGCCCTTTATCTGATATGTCATTTGCAAATATCTTCTCCCATTCTGTCGGTTGTCTTTTGGTTTTGTTGACTGTTTCCTTTGCTCTGCAAAAGCTTTTTATCTTAATGAAGTCCCAAGAGCTCAGTTTTGCCCTTGCTTCCCTTGCCTTTGGTGATGTTTCTAGGAAGAAGTTGCTGCGGCTGAGGTCAAAGAGGTTGCTGCCTGTGTTCTCCTTTAGGATTTTGATGGACTCACAAAAGCAAAAAAAAAAAAATGCTCCCTTATATTAATTTCACATCTTGAATCTTTACTGAATTAATTTATTCGTTCTAAAGATTTTTTTTTTTGGTAGAGCCTTTAGCGTTTTCTATATTTCTATATATAATATCATACCTTCTGTAAATAATGACAGTTTTACTTTTTTCTCTCTAATATGGTTGACTTTTGTTTATTTTTCTTGCCAAATTTTTGTAGCTATGTCTTCTAATATTATTTTGAACAAAAGTGTCATAAGTATGCATCCTTGTATTGTTTCTGATCTTTTGTTTGTAAGATTTATCCATTTATTTTTGAGAGAGATAGCAAGTAGGGGAAGGGTAGAGGGAGTGAATCTTCAAACAGACTCCCCACTGAGTGCAGGATCCCAAAGCAGGGCTCGATGCCACCACCCATGAAATCATCAAAAACCAAGAGTAAGACACCCAACTGACTGAGCCACGTAGTGCCCTGTCTTGTTTCCAATCTTAAAAGAATGGCTTTCATGGGGCGCCTGGGTGGCTCAGTCAGTTGGGTGTCTTACTCTTTGTTTTGGCTCAGGTCATGATCTCAGGGTCATGAGATCAAGCCCTGAATCGGGCTCTGAGCTCAGTGGGGAGTCTGCTCAAGATTCTCTCTCTCCCTCTCTGCCCTTACCCCACTCTCTCTCTCTGTAAAATAAATAAATAAATCTTCAAAATATTTCCTAAAATATTATATATATAAAAAAGAATGGCTTTCAAGTATACACTGTTGAGTATGATGTTAGTTGTGGGTTTGTCATTTATGGCCTTTATTATGTTGAAGTATGTTCCCTCTATATTCACTTTGTTAATAGCTTATATCATGAGTGTTGAATTATGTCACATATTTTTCTTCATCTGTTGAGATGATCATGTGATTTTTCCTTGATTTTTTTTAATGTAACATATCACATTTATTCATTTGTGGATGTATAACTATTCTTCTTAATATATGTGTTTATTGCCATAAGCCTTCTATTTTTACCTACTTTTGCCTCACCTCATAAGGTTTAGTACATTATGTTTCCATTTAGGTTAATCTCAGGATATTTGTATTTCCTTTTTGATTTATTCCTTGACTTATTTGTCATTCAGGACTGTGGTGTTTTTCACATAATTGTGAATTTTAAAGTTTTATGTTTATTGTTCACTTTTAGTTTTACACCATCATAATTCAAAAATATATATGGTATAATTTCAGTCTTCTTAAATTTATAAGAAATTTATTGTGGCCTAACATATGATCTATCTGTGTTTATAAAAATGTTTATTCTTCAATTGTTGGATGAAATCACTTGATATGCTTATAGGTCGATTTGGCCTAAAATATAGTTCCAGTTCATTTTTTTTTTTTTTTGACGGGGTGGGTGGTGCAGAGGGAGAGGGAGAGAGCGCCGAATCCTAACCACTAGACCACCAGGGAGCATCGAGGGAGAGGGAGAGAGAGAATCTCTGCCCAGCACAGAGCCTGACACAGGACTCAATCTCACAACCCTGAGATCACGACCTGAACCAAAATCAAGAGTTGGATGCTTAACTGACTGAGCCACTCAGGTGCTCCCAGTCGAATTTTTAATTGATTTTATGCATGGATGAACTATCCATTATTGAAAGAGGATTACTGCAGGGGTGCCTGGGTAGCTCACTTGGTTAAGCATCTGCCTTCTGCTCAGGTCATGATCCCTGGATCCTGGGATCAAGCCTTACATCGGATTTCTACTCACCAGGGAGCCTGTTGTACCATCTCCCTCTGCTTGCTGCTCTCCCTGCTTGTGCTCTCTCTCTTTCCCTGTCAAATGAATGAATAAAATCTTCTTTAAAAAGTGGGTTATTGCAGGGCTCCTGGGTGGCTCAGTTGGTTAAGCAACTGCCTTCAGCTCAGGTCATGATCCTGGAGTCCCAGGATCGAGTCCCGCATCGGGCTCCCTGCTCAGCAGGGAGTCTGCTTCTCCCTCTGACCCTCCCCCCTCTCATGCTCTCTCTCTCAAATAAATAAATAAATAAATCTTTTTTAAAAAGTGGGTTATTACAGTACCTTATTATTATTGTATTGTCTATTTCTCTCTTCAGCTCTGTTAATATTTGTTTCTTGTATATATTATATGTTCCTATGTTGGGTGCATGTATATTTACTATTGCTATACCTTCTTTTTTAAAAAAAAATTTATTATGTTATGTTAGTCACCATACAATACATCGTTGGTTTTTGATGTGGTGATCCATGATCCATTGTTTTCGTATAACACCCAGTGCTCCATGCAGTACATGCCCTCATTAATACCCATCACTGGGCTAACCAATCCCCCCTCCCCCCTCCCCTCTAAAACTCTGTTTCTCAGAGTCCATAGTCTCTCATGGTTCATCTCTCCCTGCAATTCCCCCCACCTCATTTTTCCCTTCCTTCTCCTAATGTCCTCCCTGCTATTCCTTATGTTCCACAAATAAGTGAAACCATATAATAATTGACTTTCTCTGCTTGACTTATCTCATTTAGCATAATCTCCTCCAGTCCCATCCATGTTGATGTAAAAGTTGGGTATTCATCTTTTCTGATGGCTGAGTAATATTCCATTGTATATATGGACCACATCTTCTTTGTCCATTCATCTGTTGAAGGGCATCTCAGCTCTTTCCACAGTTTGGCTATTGTGGACATTGCTGCTATGAACATTGGGGTGCATATGGCCCTTCTTTTCACTACATCTGTGTCTGTGGGGTAAATACCCAGGAGTGCAATTCCTGGGTCATAGGGTAGCTCTATTTTTAAATTTTTGAGGAACCTCCATACTGTTTTCCAAAGTGGCTGTACCAACTTGCATTCCCACTAACAGTGTAAGAGGGTTCCCCTTTCTCCACAACTTCTCCAATGTTTGTTGTTTCTTTCCCTGGCCATTTTTGCCATTCTAACTGGTGTAAGGTGGTATCTCAATGTGGTTTTGATTTGAATTTCCCTGATGGCTAATGATGATGAACATTTTTTTTATACCTTCTTGATAAATTGACCCTTTTATCATTATATAATGGCCTTGTTTATCTTTGTTACAGTGTTTGTCCTAAAGTCTATTTTGTTTAATATAAATATGGCTACCCGTGCCCACTTTTGATTTCCATTTGCATAGAATAACTATTTCCATTTCTTCCTTTCCAGTCTATCTATTCATTTAATGCTTAAGTGAGTCTTGTAAGCATGGTATAGTTGCGTCTTGTATTTTAAAATCAATGTAGCTACTTTGTTTTGATTGGAGTATTTAATGCATTTACACTTAAAGTAATTATCATTAAATGATTTATTATTACCATCCAAATAGTTATTTTTTGGCTGCTTTTTTTCCATTTCTTCCTTTGTTTCACACATGCTCTCTTACTTTTTAATTTAATAATTTTCTGTGGTATTGTAATTTAATTTCCTTCTCTTTACTATTTGTTTATCTGCTATAGATTGTATGTGTGTTTACTATGAAGCTTATATAAAACATAGTTATAACAATCTATATAAACCAATAATAACTTAACTTTGATCAAATACCAAAATTTTACTCATTTAATTCCCCCTTACATTGCTTGTTTTTGATGTTGAAATATATATCTTTTTATATTGTGTATCCATTAACACATTATTGTAGCTATTTTTATTTCAATAGTTTTTCTCTCTAACCAAGATATGAAAGCTAAGTGATTAACTCACCACCATATTACAGTATTAGATAATTATTAATCAAACTATATAGTTACCTTTATGAGTGTGTTACATATTTACCTTTTTTCACTTAGAAGTTTTTTTTTCTTTCTTTCATTTTCATTTAAGCCTGAAGAACTTCTTTTAACATTTCATTTAATTCAAATTTTATGGTGGTAAACTACTTCTACATTTATTTATCTGGGATATTATTTCTCTTTAATTCTGAAGAACAATTGTTGTAAGTAAAAAAAAAAATACTTGATTAGAGCTAACTTTCTTTTTTTTAAGATTTTATTTATTTATATGAGAGAGAGAGCACATGAGTAGTGGGAAAGGGTAGAGGGAGAGGGAGAAGCAAACTCCCTGCTGAGCAGGGATCCCTATGCAGGACTCAATCCCAGGACCCTGGGATCATGACCTGAGCTAAAGGCAAATGCTTAACCAACCAAGCCATGCAGGGACCCCATTTTCTTTCTTGTTCTTTCTTTACCTTCAATATATCATCCCACCTGTCCTGGCATATATTGTTTCTGCTGAGAAATCTGGTAGACTTCTTTGTGTTAACTTGTATGTGAGGAATTCTTTTTACAAAATTATCTTTTTTTTTGTCTTGATTTCAGTTTTATTATAATGTGTCTTGGAGAAAAATACATTGCTTAAATCTTGGGTACCATGAGCTACATTGTCCATATCTCTCCTAGAATTTAGGAGTATTCAGTCATCATAAGCTTTTTTTTTTTTTTTTTAGCCATTATTACTTTAAATGAACTTTCTTCCCCCTTGTCCCTCTCTTCTTCTGAGACATCTGTAACTTGTGTGTGTGTGTGTAACTTGATGGTATTCCCTAATCATGATAGCTTTCTTTGCTCTTTTTCATTCATTTTGTTTGTTCTACTCTGACTTGTTAATTTTATATAAACTATCTTCAAGTTCACAGTTCCCTTTTTTGTTTGATCAAATCTCTTTGTTTTCTGTTTCAATTTTTTAAAAAATTTAATTCAGTGTTCTCCAGAAACCCAGAATTTTTATTTTGTTCGTTTTTATGATTTCTCTGTTAAATTTCTCATTTTTTGTTTATTGTTTTCTGACTTTGTTGATTTTTGTTGTTTTTGTTGTTTTTCTCACAGAACTTCCTTAAAATAACTATTTTGAACCATTTAGCAGGCAAAATAAAATTCTTTATTTTAGAGGGACCAAATAATAGAAAATTATTATGTCCTTTGGTGGCATATTTCAATGACTTTTCATGGTCCCTGAAGTTTTAATATTACTGTTTTACATTTTTAAAAAATAGTCACCTCCTTTAGTCTTTATTTTTTATTTTTTTATTTTGTTATGTTAGTCACCAGAGAGTACACAATTAGTTTTGGATGTAGTGATCCATGATTCATTGTTTGCCTATAACACCCAGTGCTCCATGCAATACGTGCTATCCCTTACCAGGCTAACCCATCCCCCACCTCCTCCCCTCTAAAGACCTCAGTTTGTTTCTCAGAATCCATAGTCTCTCATGGATTATCTCCTATCTGATTCCCCCCCCTTCATTTTTCCATTCCTTTTCATAATGTCTTCCATGCTATTCTTTATGTTCCACAAATAAGTGAGACCATATGATAATTGACTTTCTTTGCTTGACTTATCTCACTTAGCATAATCTCCTCCAGTCCTATCCATGTTGATGTAAAAGTTGGGTATTCATCTTTTCTGATGGCTGAGTAATATTCCATTGTATATATGGACCACATCTTCTTTGTCCATTCATCTGTTGAAGGGCATCTCAGCTCTTTCCACAGTTTGGCTATTGTGGACATTGCTGCTATGAACATTGGAGTGCATATGCCCCTTCTTTTCACTACATCTACACTTTTGGAGTAAATACCCAGGAGTGCAATTCCTGGGTCATAGGGTAGCTCTATTCATAACATCTTGAGGAACCTCTATACTCTTTTTCAGAGTGGTTGTACCAGCTTGCATTCCCACCAACAGTGTAAGAGGGTTCCCATTTCTCCACATCCTTGTCAACATTTGTTTCCAGTTTTGTTAATTTTTGCCATTCTAACTGGTATAAGGTGGTAACTCATTGTGGTTTTAATTTTTATTTCCCAGATGTTAATGTTGAGCATTATTTCATGTGTCTGTTGGCCATGTGTATGTCTTCTTTTGAGAAATGTCTGTTCATGCCTTCAGCCAATTTCTTGACTGGATTTTTTGTTTTTGGGGGGTGTTGAGTTCTATAGGTATTTTATAGATCTTGGATATCACCCCTTTGTCTGTAGTGTCATTTGTAAAAATCTTCTTCCATTTCGTGGGTTGCCTCTTTGTTTTGTTGACTATTTCCTTTGATGTGCAGAAGCTTTTTATCTTGATGAAGTCTCAAAAGTTCATTTTCGCTTTTTATCCCTTGCATTTGGAGACGTGTCATGAAAGAATTTGCTGTGGCTAATGTAAAAAAGGTTACAGCCTATGTTATCCTCTAGGATTTTGATGGATACCTTTCTCACATAGAGGGTTTCAGCCATTTAGAGTGTATCTTTGTGTATGGTGTAGAAGAATAGTCAAGTTTCATTCTCCTGTATATAGCTGTCCAATTTTACCAGCACAATTTATTGAAGCAACTGTCTTTTTTCCTGCTTTGCTGAAGACTATTTGGCCAAAAAGTTGAGGTCCATATGTGGGCTCTCTATTCAGTTCCTTGTCTGTATTTGTGCCAGTACCATGCTGTCTTGGTGATCACAGCTTTGTAATAAAACTTGAAATCAGGCAAGGTGATGCCCCAGCTTTGTTTTTCTTTTTCAACATCTCCTTGGTGATTTAGGGTCTTTTCTTTTCTTTTTCTTCTTTTAACATTTTTTATTTTGTTATGTTAATCACTATACATTACATCATTAGTTTTTGATGTAGTGTTCCATGATTCATTTTTTGCGTATAACACCCAGTGCTCCATTCAGTATGTGCCCTCTTAAATACCCATCACCAAGCAAACCCATCCCCCACCGGCCTCCCCTCTAGAACCCACAGCTTGTTTCTCAGAGTCCATAGTCTCCCCTGGTTCATCTCCCCCCCACCTCCGATTACCCCCCTTCATTTTCCCCTTCCTAACCTTCTTTTTCTTTAACATATAATGTATTATTTGTTTCAGAGGTACAGGTATGCAATTCAACAGTCTTGCACAATTCACAGCACTCACCATAGCACATACCCTCCCCAATGTCTATCACACAGCCACCCCATCCCTCAAAACCCCCACCACTCCAGCAACCCTCAGTTTGTTTCCTGAGATGAAGAATTCCTCACATCAGTGAGGTCATATGATACATGTCTTTCTATGATTGACTTATTTTGCTCAGCATAATACCCTCCAGTTCATTACATGTCATTGCAAATGGCAAGATTTCATTCCTTTTGATGGCTGCATAACATTCCATTGTGTATATATAATATTCTGCATCTTCTTTATCTATTCATCTGATTTTGGACATCTTGGCTCTTTCCATACTTTGGCAATTATGGACATTGCTGTGATAAATATGGGGTGCACATACCCCTTTGGATCCCTACATTTGTATCTTTGGAGTAAATACCCAGTAGTGCTATTGCTGGATCGTATGGTAGCTCTATTTTCAACTTTTTTAGGAACCTCCATACTGTTTTCCAGAGTGGCTGCACCAGCTTTCATTCCCACCAACAGTGTAGGAGGGTTCCCCTTTCTCTGCATCCCTGCCAACATCGGTCGTTTCCTAATTTATTAATTTTAGCCATTCTGACTGGTGTGAGGTGATATTTCATTGAGGTTTTGATTTGGATTTCCCTGATGCTGAGCGATATAGAGCACTTTTTCATGAGCCAAATGTTGGCCATTTGGATGTCTTCTTTGGGAAAATGTCTGTTCATGTCTTCAGTCCATTTCATGATTGGATCATTTGTTCTTTGGGTGTTGAGTTTGATAAGTTCTTTATAGATTTTGGATACTAGCCCTTTATCTGATATGTCATTTGCAAATGCCTTCTCCCATTCTGTAAGTTGCCTTTTGATTTTGTTGACTATTTCTTTTGCTGTGCAAAAGCTTCTTATCTTGATGAAGTCCTAATAGTTCATTTTTACCCTTGTTTCCCTTGCTTTTAGCAATGATTCTAGGAAGAAGTTGCTGTGGCTGAGGTCGAAGAGGTTGATGCCTGTGTTCTCCTTTAGGATTTTGATGGACTCCTGTCTCACATTTAGGTCTTTCAACCATTTGGAGCCTATTTTTGTGTGTGGTGTAAGGAAATGGTCCAGTTTCATTCTTCTGCATGTGGCTATCCAATTTTCCCAACACCATTTGTTGAAGAGACTGTCTTTGTTCCATTGGACATTCTTTCCTGCTTTGTCGAAGATTAGTTGACCATAGAGTTGAGCGTCTGTTTCTGGGCTCTCTATTCTGTTCCATTGATCTATGTGTCAGTTTTTGTGCCAGTATCATACTGTCTTGATGATTATAGCTTTGTAATAGAGCTTGAAGTCTGGAATTGTGATCCCACCAGCTTTGCTTTTCTTTTTCAACAATCCTCTGGCTATTCACAGTCTTTTCTGATTCTACACAAATTTAGGATAATTTACTCCATTTCTTTGAAAAAAGTTGATGGTATTTTGATAAGGATTGTATTCAATGTGTAGATTGCTCTAGGTAGCATTGACATCTTCACAATATTTGTTCTTCCAATCATTGAGCATGGAACGTTTTTCCATTTCTTTGTGTCTTCCCCAATATTTTTCATGAGCATTTTATACTTTTCTGAGTACAGATCCTTTGCTTCTTTGGTTAGATCTATCCCCAGGGATCTTATGGATTTGGGTGCAATTGTAAATGGGATGGACTCCTTCATTTCTCTTTCTTCTGTCTTGTTGTTGGTGTATAGGGTTGACAATGATTTCTGTGCATTGATTTTATATCCTGCCACTTGACTGAATTCCTGTATGAGTTCTAGAAGTTTTATGGTGCAGTCTTTTGGGGTTTCACATAAATTATCATATCATCTGCAAACAGTGAGAGTTTGACTTCTTCTTTGCCAATTTGGATGCCTTTATTTCTTTTTGTTGTCTGATTGCTGTGGCTAGGACTTCTAATAATATGTTGAATAGCAGTGGTGATAGTGGACATCACTGCTGTGTTCCTGACTTTAGGGGGAAAGCTCTCAGTTTTTCCCCATTGAGAATGATATTCGCTGTGGGTTTTTCATAGATGGCTTTTATGATATTGAGGTATGTACCCTCTATCCCTATACTCTGAAGAGTTTTGGTCCAGAAAGGATGCTGTACTTTGTCAAATGCTTTTTTTGCATCTATTGAGAGATCATATGGTTATTGTTCTTTCTTTTATTAATGTATTGTATCACACTGATTAATTTGAGGATTTTGAACCAAACTTGCATCCCAGGAATAAATCCCACTTGGTCACAGTGAAGAATCCTTTTAATGTATTGTTGGATCCTATTGGCTAGTATTTTGGTGAGAATTTTTGCATCCATGTTCATCAAGGATATTGGTCTGTAATTCTCCCCTCTGATGGGGTCTTTGTCTGGTTTGGGGATCAAGGTAATGCTGGCCTCACAAAACGAGTTTGGAAGTTTTCCTTCCATTTCTATTTTTTGGAACAGTTTCAGAAGAATAGGTATCAATTCTTCTTGAAATGTTTGGTAGAATTCCCCTGGGAAGCCATCTGGCCCTGGGCTTGTGTTTGTTGGGAGATTTTTTTTTTTTTTTGGGAGATTTTTGATGACTGCTTCAATTTCCTTAGTGGTTATAGGTCTGTTCAGGTTTTCTATTTCTTCCTGGTTCAGGTTTGTTAGTTTATACATCTGTAGGAATGCATCCATTCATCCAGATTATTTAATTTGCTGGCATAGAGTTTCTCATAATATGTTCTAATAATTGTTTGTATTTCTTGAATATATCTGTGAATTCATGATTTTATTTCTTTGGGTCATTTCTCTTCATTTTGATAAGTCTGCCCAGGGATTTATCAATCTTGTTAATTCTTTCAAAGAACCACCTCCTAGTTTTGTTGATCTGTTCTACTGTTCTTTTGGTTCCTATTTCATTGATTTCTGCTCTGATCTTTATTATTTCTCTTCTCCTGCTGGGTTTAGACTTTATTTGCTCTTCTCTTTCCAGCTCCTTTACGTGCAGGGTTAGGTTGTGTATTTGAGACCTTTCTTGTTTCTTCAGAAAGGCTTGTATTGCTATATACTTTCTTCTGAGGACTGCCTTTGCGGAATCCCAAAGATTTTGAACAGTTGTGTTCTCATTTTCATTTTTTTCCATTAATTTTTAAAAAATCTTCTTAATTTCCTGGTTTTCGGATTCATTCTTTAGTAGGATGCTCTTTAGCCTCCATGTATTTGAGTTCTTTCTGACTTTCCTCTTATGATTGAGTTCTAGTTTCAAAGCATTGTGGTCTGAAAATATGCAGGGAATGATCCCAATCATTTGGTACTGGTTGAGACCTGTTTTGTGACCTAGGATGTGATCTATTCTGGACACTGTTCCATGGGCATAGAGAAAAATGTGTATTCTGTTGCTTTGGGATGGAATGTTCTGATATATCTGTGAAGTCCATTTGGTCCAGTGTGTCATTTAAAGTCTTTATTTCCTTGTTGGTCTTCTGCTTAGATGATCTGTCCATTTCAGTGAGGGGGTTGTGAAAGTCCCCCACTATTATTGTGTTGTTGTCAATGTGTTTCTTTGCTTTTGTTATTAATTGGCTGCTCCCATGTTAGGGGCATAGTTATTTACAATTGTTAGATCTTCTTGTTGGATAGACCCTTTAAGTAGGATACAGTGTCCTTCCTCATCTCTTATTACAGTCTCTGGTTTAAAATCTAATTTGTTTGATATAAGGATTTCAACCCCAGCTTTCTTTTGATGTCCATTATCATGTTAAATGGTTTTCCATGCCCTTACTTTCAATCTGGGGGTGCCTTTGGATCTAAAATGAGTCTCTTGCAGACAGCATATTGATGAGTATTGTGTCTTTATCCAACCTGATACCCTGTGTCTTTTGGTTGTAGCATTTAAACCGTTTACATTCAGGGTAACTATTTTAAGATAGGAATTTAGTGCCATTGTATTGTCTGTAAGGTGACTATTATTGTATAGTGTCTGTGTTCCTTTCTGGTCTATGTTACTTTTAACCTCTCTCTTTGCTTAGAGGACCCCTTTCAATATTTCTTGTAGGGCTGGTTTCATGTTTGCAAATTCTTTAGTTTTTGTTTGTCCTGGAAGCTTTTTATCTCTCCTTCTATTTTCAATGACAGCCTAGCTGGATATAGGATTCTTGGGGGCATAGTTTTCTCGTTTAGTGCTCTGAATATATCATGCCCGTCCTTTCTGGCCTGCCAGGTCTCTGTGGATAGGTCTGTTGCCAATCTAATGTTTCTACCCTTGTAGGTTTCATATCTCTTCTCCTAAGGTGCTTTTCAGGATTTTCTCTTTGTCTCTGAGACTCATAAGTTTTACTATTAGATGTCAGGGTGTTGACCTATTTTTATTGATTTTGAGAGGGGTTTTCTGTGCCTCCTGGATTTTGATGCCTGTTTCCTTCCCCAAATTAGGGAAGTTCTCTGCTATAATTCGCTCCAGTATATGTTCTGCCACTCTCTCTTTCTTCTTCTTCTGGGATCCCAATTTTTCTAATGTTGTTCTGTCTTATGGTATCGCTTATCTCTTGAATTCTGCCCTCATGATCCAGTAGTTGTTTATCTCTCTTCTTCTCACCTTCTTTATTCTCCATCATTTGGTCTTCTATATCACTAATGCTCTCCTCTGCCTCATTTATCCTAGCAGTTAGAGCCTCCATTTTTTATAGCACCTCATTAATAGCCTTTTTGATTTTGACTTGGTTCAATTTTAGTTCTTTCTTTCTCCAGAAAGGGTTTCTCTAATATCTTCCATGCTTTTTTCAAGCCCAGCTAGTATCATTAAAATTGTCATTCTGAACTCTAGTTCCGACATCTTTTAATATCTGTATTGATTAGGTGCCTGGCATTCATTACTCTTCCTGTTCTTTTTTTGGAGGTGACATTTTCCATCTTGTCATTTTGTCCAGAGGAGAATAGATGAATGAGAGAACAAAATGCTAAGAGGGTAACAACGACCTCAGACAAATATACACAAAACAAATCAGAAGAGACTTGAAACTGGGGAAAAGAAAGGGGAAAAAAAAGGAAAAAGAGGAAAAAATGAAAAAGAAAAAGATAAAAACAAACAAACAAAAACAGAATATGATAAAATCTTATCAGGTTGGTGCATAGATCAGTGCCAGACAGTAGATTTTGGGTCTCTTTTGGTCTGTTAGAAGAAAGTGCCTCCCATAATTTTAAAGAAAGAACTACTTATATAGAGAGAAAAATAAGAGTAAATACGATAAGGGATGGAATAGGAGTGTAAAGGTGAAATTATAAAAGATTTTATAAAAGGACTTGGTAAGAAGTTGGTTCAAAAAAGAAAGAAGAGGATTTAAAAAAAAAAGGAGAGAATTTGGTCAAGCAGGAGACTAGAATAAAGCCATTCACTAGAGATTTAGGGTATATTTTGGTCTGTTAGAAGCAACTGTATCTCAAAATTTTAATGACAGAACAACTTATATATATCAAAAATAAGGGTAACTACTATGAAGGGATAGAATATGACTGTAAAAATGAAAAATGAAAATGATTTTAAACAAGGGATTCATGTTTGTTGAAAAAGGGAAAAAGAAAAATTCAAAAAATAAGACAAAGAAAGTTTAAAAAAATTAACTTTGAAACACTAAAGAATCATGGGGAAAAAAGCCATGAATTCTATGTGCAGTATTCCCCTAGCGCAAGAGTTCTGCCATCCTCACTGATGGGTAAACCTGATCTTGGCTGGCTGTTCTCACTGATCTTCTGGGGGAGGGGCCTGTTGCTGTGGTTCCCAAATGTCTTTGCCGGAGGCAGAATTGCCCCTCCCTTGCCAGGTCTGGGCTAATTAATCTGCTCAGGTTTGCTTTCAGGAGCTTTTGTTCCCTGCAAGCTTTCCGAACAGCTTTAGAGGACGAGGGTGAAAATGGCGGCCTCCCAGTCTCCACCCCAGAGGAGTCGAGAACTCAGGGCCCCACTCCTCAGTGCACCCCAGGGAAGCAGTCACTCCCATCTCCCTGGTATCCGGCTGCACTCCATGCTCACCCGGCCTGAGACTGAGCATTTCTATCTCTGGCACATGACCCCGCCTGCAGTCTCCAAACCCAGCAGATCCCTGAGGTGCACTCCCACAGTGCTCTTCCCGGGGGAGGAAGTGGAGTCTCCCCAGATCTGCCACTTGATGGGTCCCTGCTGGAGGAGCAGTGGCCTGACTGTGCCACAGATCACGGTTTATGGCAACCCCGAGCTGAGAGCCCACTCCTCGGTTCCGACTCTGCAGCCGGCTTCCCTGCTCTGATACCTGGGAACTCTGCCGCACTCAGGCACCCCCTGCCTTTCTGTGACCACACTGTCCCACGAGAGTTCCATCCCCCCCTTAGCCACTGGAGGGATGTCCCTCAGCAAAGCTGAGTTCTAAAAGTTCTGATTTTGTGCTCGGCTGCTCTGTCACTTGCCAGGAGCAGCTGAGGAGGCCCCTTCCCCCGCCGTCTATCCTCCTGAATATCGCCTCAGATTCACTTCTCCCCATGTCCTACCTTCCAGAAAGTGGTCGCTTTTCTGTTCAGAGAGTTGCTGCTATTCTTTTCTTCAATGTCCTGATGAGTTTTTAGGTGTTCAGAATGGTTTGATCCCTATCTAGCTGAATTCCTGGGACCAGACGAAATTTAGGCTTCCTACTCCTCCACCATCTTGCTCCCCAAAAAACTTTTTTCTGATTCCATACAAATTTTAGGATTCTTTGTTCCAGCACTTTGAAAAATGCCATTGGTATTTTGATTGGGATGGCATTGAAAGTATGGATTTCTCTGGGTAGCATAGACATTTTAACAAAGTTTATTCTTCTGATCTATGAGCATGGAAAGTTTTTGCAACTTTTTCTGTCTTCTTCAATTTCTTTCATGAGTGTTCTGTAGTTCCTAGGGTATAGCTGATTTACCTATTTGGTTAGGTTTATTCTCTGGTATCTCATTGATTTTGGTGCTATTGTAAATGGAATTGATTCTCTAATTTCTCTTTCTGCAGTTACATCGTTAGTGTATAAGAAAGCTACTGATTTCTGTGCATTGATTTTGTATCCTGCCACATTACTGAATTGCTATATGAGTTCTAATAATTTGGAGGGGAAGTCTTTTGGGTTTTCAACATAAACTATCATGTCATCTGTGGAAAGAGAGTTTGACTTCTTCTTTGCCAATTCGAATACATTTTATTTATTTTTGTTGTCTGATTGCTGTTTCTAGGACTTCTAGTACTATGTTGAACAATAGTGGTGAGAGTGGGAATCCTTGACATGTTCCTGATCTTAAGAGAAAGACTCTAAGCTTTTCCCCATTGAGGATGTTATTCACTGTGGGTTTTTCATAGATGGATTTTATGAAATTGAGGAATGTTCCCTCTATCCCTAAACTTTGAAGATTTTTAATCAGAAAGGATGCTGTATTTTGTCAAATGTTTTTTCTGCATCAATTGAGAGGACTATGTGGTTCTTCTCACTCCTATTATTAATGTGTTTCTTCACATTGACTGATTTGTGAACATTGAACCACCCTTGCATTCCAGGGATAAATCCCACTTTGTCATGGTGGATGATCCTTTTATTAATTTACTGCTCGATCCTATTAGCTAGGATTTTGTTGAGAATTTTGGCATCCATATTCATCAGGGATATTGGAATTTAATTCTCATTTTTGATGGGGTCTTTGCCTGGTTGTGGGATCAGGGTAATGCTGGTCTCATAGAATGAGTCTGGAAGCTTTCTTTCTGTTTCTATTTTTTGAAACAGCTTCAGGAGAATATGTATTATTTCTTCTTTGAATGTTTGGTAGAATTCCCCAGGGAATCCATCAGGCCCTGGACTCTTGTTTTTTTGGAAGGTTTTTGATAACTGCTTCAAAGTCGTTACTGGTTACTGGTCTGTTCAGGTTATCAATTTCTTCCTGTTTCAGTCTTGGTAGTTTATAAGTTTCCACGAAGGCCTCCATTTCATCCAGGTTTCTTAATTAATTAGCATTTAGTTGTTGATAGTAATTTCTGATAATTGTTTCTATTTCCTTGGTGATAGTTGTGATCTCTCCCCTTTCATTCATATTTTTATTAATTTGGGTCCTTTCTCTTTTCTTTTGGATAAGTCTAGTCAGTGGTTTATTGATCTCATTAATTCTTTCAAAGAACCAGCTTCTAGTTTTGTTGATGTGTTCTACTGTATTTCTGGTTTCTAATTCATTGATCTCTTCTCTAATCTTAATTTCCCTTCTCCTGTGTGGGTTAGGCTTAATTTGTTGTTAATTTTCCAGTTCTTTAAGGTGTAAAGATAGTGCATATTCAGGATTTTTCTATCTTTTTGAGTGAGGCTTGGATGGCTATGTATTTCCCCCTTAGGACCGACTTTGCCATCTCTTAGGTTTTGGACTGATGTAGTTTCATTCTCATTGGTTTCCATGAATTGTTTAATGTTTTCTTTGATTTCCTGGTTGACCCAAACATTCTTGAGCAGGGCAGTCTTTAGCTTCCAAGTGTTTGAGTTTCTTCCAAACTTTTTCCTGTGATTGATTTCCAGTTTCAAAGAACTGTGGTCTGAGAATATGCAGGGAATAATCTGAATCTTTGGTGTCAGTTGAGACCTGATTTGTGATCCAGTATGTGCTCTGTTCTGGAGAAAGTTCCATGTCTGCTCGAGAAGAATGAGAATTCTATTGTTTTATGGTGGAATTTTTTTTTAAGATTTTATTTATTTATTTGAGAGAGAGAATGATATATATAGAGAGAGCATGAGAGGGGGGAGGGTCAGAGGGCGAAGCAGGCACCCCGCTGAGCAGGGAGCCCGATGTGGGACTCGATCCCGGGACTCCAGATCATGACCTGAGCTGAAGGCAGTGGCTTAACCAACTGAGCCACCCAGGCACCAGGGTGGAATGTTTTGTGTATATCAATGAGTTCTATCTGGTCCAGTGTGTCATTCAAAGCTCTTGTTTCTTTGTTGATCTTCTGCTTAGATGATCTATCACTGAGAGCGAAGTCTTCTACTAGTAAAGTATTATGATTCGATTCTTTATTTTGGTTACCAGTTGACTTATGTAGTTGGCTGCTCCATGTTGGAGGCAGAAATATTTACAGTTGTTAGATCTTCTTATTAGATAAACCCTTTAAAATGATATGGTTTCAGGGGCGGAGCAAGATGGTGGAGGAGTAGGAGACCTGGATTTCGTCTCCTCTCAGGAATTCAGCTGGATAGGGATCAAACCAATCTGAACACCTACAAACTCAACAGGAGATTGAAGAAAAGAAGAGCAACAATTCTGTCATAAGAAAAGCGACCACTTTCTGGAAGGTAGGACGTGCGGAGAAGTGAATCCGAGGTGATATTCGGGAGGATAGACGGCAGGGGAGGGACCGTCGGCCTCTTCTGGCAATTGATAGAACCACGGAGCACAAAATAGGAATTTTTAAAAGTCTGCTCTGCCAAGGGACGTCACTCTGGTGGCTAAGCGGGGGGTGGAACCCTCCGGGACAGTGTGGTCTCAGGACCCTCGGGATCACAGAAAGACCAGGGGTGCCTGAGTGTGGCAGACCTCCCAGGTAATGGAGCAGGGAAGCCGGCTGCAGAGGTGAAGCCCAGGCGCGGGCTCTCAGCTCGGGGCTGCCATAAACCATGATCCGCGGCACAGTCGGGCCACTGCTCCTCCAGCAGGGACCCAACAAGCGGCAGATCCGAGGAGACTCACCTTCCTTCCCCAGGAGGAGCCACGCAGGAGTGCACCGCAGGGATCTGCTGGGTTTGGAGACTCCACATGGGGTCGGGTGCCAGAGAAAGAAACGCGCGGTCACAGGCTGGGCGAGCACGGAGTGTGGCTGGAGACCGGGGAGAAGGGAGTGACTGACGGCTTTTCTCTGGGGGTGCACTGTGGAGCGGGGCCCTGAGTTCTCGGCTCCTCCGGGGCGAAGATTGGCAGGCCGCCATTTTCACTCTCCGACTCCAAAGCTGTACGGAAAGCTCGCAGGGAACAAAAGCCCCAGAGAGCAAACCCAAGCAGATTACTTAGCCAGGAGGGGGCAAGGGCGGGGCAATTCCGCCTCCGGCAGAGACATTTGTAAACCACAGCAACAGGCCCCTCCCCAGAAGATCAGCGAGAACAGCCAGCCAAGACCAAGTTTACCGATCAATGAGAATGGCAGAACTCCAGCACTAGGAGAATACTGCGCATAGAATTCATGGCTTTTTTACCATGATTCTTTAGTCTTTCAAAGTTAATTTTTTTTAACTGTCTTTTTTTTCTTTTTGAATTTTTCTTTTTCCCTTTTTCAACCAACATCTTATCATTCCCGTTTAAAAAATATATATATTTTTCATTTTTAGAGTCATATTCTATCCCTTCATAGTAGTTACCCCTATTTTCGACATATATATATAAGTTGTTCTCTCTTTAAAATTTTGAGATAGTTTCTTCTAACAGATTTAAATATACCCTAAATCTCTAGTATATGGTGTTTTCTATTCCCCTGCCTGATCACATCCTCTCCCTTTTTTTTTCTTTTTTTAAATCCTCTTCTTTCTTTTTTCAAAAAACTTATCAATTCCTTTTATAAATTTTTTTATAATTTCCATCTTTACCGTCATATTCCATCCCTTCATCATATCAACCCTTCTTTTTGTACATATATAAGTTTTTCTTTCTTTAAAATTTTGGGAAGCACTTTCTTCTAAAAAACCAAAATACACCCCAAATCTAGTGTGTGGCACTGATCTATATACCAGCCTGATCATATTTGATCACATTCTGGTTTTTTGTTGTTGTTGTTGTTGTTTTGTTTTGTTTGTTTTTGTTTTTATCTTTATCTTTTTCTTTTTTTTTTCTTTTTCTTTTTTTCTCTCTTTCCATTTCTTATTCCACTGCTTCAGGTCTTTTCTGATTTGTTTAGAGTATATTTTCCAGAGACATGGTTACTCTGCTAGCATTTTGTTCTCTCATTAATCTAGTCTCCTCTGCACAAAATGACAAGACAGAAAAAATCACCTCAACAAAAAGAACAAGAGGTAGTACCAACTGCCAGGGACCTACTCAATATGGACATTAGCACGATGTCAGATCTAGAGTTCAGAACCATCACTTTAAAGATACTAGCTGGGCTTGAAAAAAATAAGGGAGTTATTAGAGAAACCCTTTCTGGAGAAGTAAAAGAGCTAAAATCCAACCCAGTAGAAAGCAAAAAGGCTATTAATGAGGTGCAATAAAAAATGGGGGCGCTAAGTGCTAGAATAAATGAGGCAGAAGAGAGAATCAGTAATATAGAAAATGAAATGATGGAAAATAAAGAACTTGAGAAAAAGAGAGATAAACAACAACTGGATCACGAGGGCAGAATTTGAGAGATAAGCGATACCATAAGACGAAACACATTAGAATAATTGGTATCCCAGAAGAAGAAGAAAGAGAGAGAGGGGCAGAAGGTATAATGGAGCAAATTATAGCAGAGAACTTCCCTAATTTGGGGAAAGAAACAGGTATGAAAATCCAGGAAGCACAGAGAACCCCTCTGAAAATCAATAAAAATAGGTCAACACCCCGACATCTAATAGTAAAACTTACGAGTCTCATAGACAAAGAGAAAATCCTGAAAGCAGCTCGGGAGAAGAGATATGTAACCTACAATCGTAGAAACATTAGATTGGCTACAAACCTATCCACAGAGACCTGGAAGGACACAAAGGACTGGCAGGACATCTTCAGAGCACTAAATGAGAAAAATATGCAGCCAAGAATACTCTATCCAGCTAGGCTGTCATTGAAAATTGAAGGAGAGATAAAAAGCTTCCAGAACAAACAAAAAATAAAGGAATTTGCAAACACCAAACTAGCCCTATAGGAAATCTTGAAAGGGGTCCTCTAAGCAAAGAGAGAGCCTAAAAGCAACATAGACCAGAAAGGAACACAGACAATATACGGTAACAGTCACCTTACAGGCAATACAATGGCACTAAATTCCTATCTTTCCATAGTTACCCTGAATGAAAATGGGCTAAATGCCCCAATCAAAAGACACAGGCTAACTGACTGGATTAAAAAACAAGACCCATCGATATGCTGTCTGCAAGAGACTCATTTTAGAACCAAAGACAGCCCCAGATTTAAAGTGAGTGGGTGGAAAACCATTTACCATGCTAATGGACACCAAAAGAAAGCTGGGGTGGCAATCCTTATATCAGACAAATTAGATTTTAAACCAAAGACTGTAATAAGAGATGAGGAAGGACACTATATCATACTTAAAGGATCTATCCAACAAGAAGATCTAACAATTGTAAATATCTATGCCCCTAACATGGGAGCAGCCAATTATATAAGGCAATTAATAACAAAAGCATAGAAACACATCGACAACAATACAATAATAGTGGGGGACTTTAACATCCCCCTCACTGAAATGGACAGATCGTCTAAGCAAAAGATCAACAAGGAAATAAAGACTTTAAATGACACACTGGACCAAATGGACTTTACAGACACATTCAGAACATTCCACCCCAAAGCAACGGAATACACATTCTTCTCTAGTGCCCATGGAACATTCTCCAGAATAGATCACATCCTAGGTCATAAATCAGGTCTCAACCAGTACCAAAAGATTGGGATCATTCCCTGCCTATTTTCAGACCACGATGCTTCGAAACTAGTACTCAATCACAAGAGGAAAGTCGGAAAGAACTCAAATACATGGAGGCTAAAGAGCATCCTACTGAAGAATGAATGGGTCAACCAGGAAAAGAAAGAAGAATTAAAAAAATACATGGAAACCAATGAAAATGAAAACACTACTGTTCAAAATCTTTGGGATGCAGCAAAGGCAGTACTAACAGGAAAGTATATACCAATACAAACCTTTCTCAAGAAACAAGAAAGGTCTCAAGTACACAACCTAACCCTACACCTAAAGGAGCTGGAGAAAGAACAGCAAAGAAAGCCAAAACCCAGCAGGAAAAGAGAAATAATAAAGATCAGAGCAGAAATCAATGAAATAGAAACTAAAAGAACAGTAGAACAGATCAACAAAACTAGGAGCTGGTTCATTGAAAGAATTAACATGATCGATAAACCCCTGGCCAGACTTATCAAAAAGAGAAGAGAAATGACCGAAATCAACAAAATCATGAATGAAAGAGGAGAGATCACAACCAACACCAAAGAAATACAAACAATTATAAGAACATATTATGAGCAACTCTATGCCAGCAAATTAGAGAACCTGGAAGACATGGATGCATTCCTAGAGATGTATCAACTACCAAAACTGAACCAGGATGAAATAGAAAACCTAAACAGACCTATAACCACTAAGGAAATGGAAGCAGTCATCAAAAATCACCCAAAAAACAAAAGCCCAGGGCCAGATGGCTTCCGAGGGGAATTCTACCAAACATTTAAAGAAGAATTAATACCTATTCTTCTGAAACTGTTCCAAAAAATAGAAATGGAAGGAAAACTTCCAAACTCATTTTATGAGGCCAGCATTACCTTGATCCCCAAATCAGACAAAGACCCCATCAAAAAGGAAAATTACAGACCAATATCCCTGATGAACATGGATGCACAAATTCTCACCAAAATACTAGCCAATAGGATCCAACAGTACATTAAAAGGATTATTCACCATGACCAAGTGGGATTTATCCCTGGGTTGCAAGGTTGGTTCAACATCCGCAAATCAATCAATGTGATACAATACATTAACAAAAGAAAGAACAAGAATCATATGATCCTCTCATAGATGCAGAAAAAGCATTTGAGAAAGTACAGCATCCTTTCTTGATCAAAACTCTTCAGAGTATAGGGATCGAGGGTACATCCCTCAATATCATAAAAGCCATCTATGAAAAACCCACAGCGAATATTATTCTCAATGGGGAAAAACTGAGAGCTTTCCCCCTAAGGTCAGGAATGTGGCAGGGATGTCCACTATCACCACTGCTATTCAACATAGTATTGGAAGTCCTAGACACAGCAATCAGACAACAAAAAGAAATAAAGGCATCCAAATTGGCAAAGAAGAAGTCAAACTCTCACTCTTTGCAGATGATATGATACTTTATGTATCAAAAAGACTCCACCCCAAAACTGCTAGAACTCATACAGGAATTCAGTCAAGTGGCAGGATATAAAATCAATGCACAGAAGTCAGTGGCATTCCTATACACCAACAACGAGACAGAAGAAAGAGAAATTAAGGAGTCGATACCATTTACAATTGCACCCAAAACCATAAGATACCTAGGAATAAATCTAACCAAAGAAGCAAAGAATCTGTACTCAGAAAAACTATAAAATACTCATTGAAAGAAATTGAGGAAGATACAAAGAAATGGAAAAACGTTCCATGCTCATGGATTGGAAGAACAAATATTGTGAAGATGTCAATGCTACCTCGAGCAATCTACACATTCAATGCAATTCCCATCAAAATACCATCCACTTGTTTCAAAGAAATGGAACAAATAATCCTAAAATTTGTATGGAACCAGAAAAGACCCCGCATAGCCAGAGGAATGTTGAAAAAGAAAAGCAAAGCCGGCGGCATCACAATTCCGGATTTCAAGCTCTATTACAAAGCTGTCATCATCAAGACAGTATGGTACTGGCACAAAAACAGACACATAGATCAATGGAACAGAATAGAGAGCCCAGAAATGGACCCTCAACTCTATGGTCAACTAATCTTCGACAAAGCAGGAAAGAATGTCCAATGGAACAAAGACAGTCTCTTCAACAAATGGTGTTGGGAAAATTGGATAGCCACATACAGAAGAATGAAACTGGACCATTTCCTTACACCACACACAAAAATAGGCTCCAAATGGTTGAAAGACCTCGATGTGAGACAGGAGTCCATCAAAATCCTAATGGAGAACACACGCAGCAACCTCTTTGACCTCAGCCAAAGCAACTTCTTCCTAGAAACATCGCCAAGGCAAGGGAAGCAAGGGCAAAAATGAACTATTGGGACTTCATCAAGATAAAAAGCTTTTGCAAAGCAAAGGAAACAGTCAACAAAACCAAAAGACAACTGACAGAATTGAGAAAAGATATTTCTAAATGACATATCAGATAAAGGGCTAGTATCCAAAATCTATAAAGAACTCATCTAACTCAACACCCAAAGAACAAAGAATCCAAGAAATGGGCAGAAGACATGAATAGACATCTTTCCAAAGAAGACATCCAAATGGCCAACAGACACATGAATAAGTGCTCAATATCGCTCGACATCAGGGAAATCCAAATTAAAACCTCAATGAGATACCACCTCACACCAGTCAGAATGGCTGAAATTAACAAGTCCATCAGGACTAATTTGGGGAAGGAAACAAATATCTTCATATAGGTGGCACACAGAACTCCCATCAAAATCAACAAAAGCAGATCCGCGCCAAGACATATTGTGATTAAGTGGGCAAAATATAGTGATAAAGAAAAAAAAACATGTAAAGTCAGCCAGACAAAAGAAGACAGCAACTCTTAAGGGAAAACCCATAAGATTAGTAGGAGATTTTTCAAAAGAAAATTTGCAAGTTAGGAGGGAGTACCATAATATATTCAAAATGCTAAATGGGAAAAATCTGCAGCAAAAATTACTCTATATAACAAGGCTATCATTCAGAATAGGAGGAGAGATAAAGAGTTTCCAAGAAAAACAAAAATGAAAGGGGTTCATGACCTCTAAACCAGGACTGAAAATAATGTTAAAGGGGACTGTTGAATTGAAGGGAGAGAACACAAGTAACAGTATAATAATAGGAAACACAAAATCAGTAACAATGAATATTTCTGTAAAAAATCACTCAAGGGAATAAAAAACAAATTGATATAAAATATAGCAACATATGTCTAAAACATGGGGAAGAGAAGACTAAAGAATGGGTTCAAATTTAAAC
>NW_023270710.1:17324-31165 GCF_011800145.1 Mirounga leonina | reverse complement strand
TGCTTGTGTTCCTGCTCTCGCTGTGTTTCTCTCTGTCAAATAAATAAATAAAATCTTTAAAAAAAATAAAAAATAAAAATAAATTCTTGCCCAAATTTCTGATTTCTTTAGGAAAAACAGAATCAAAAAAGAAGAATTACTGGGTCAAAGGATGACAACTTTGTAGAGGTTCTTTTTGTTTGAGAGACAGAGAGAGCACGAGCAGGGGGAGGAGCAGAGGGAGAGGGAGAAGCAGACTCCTCACTGAGGGAGCCTGATGCAGGGCTCGATCCCAGAACACTGGGATCATCACCTGAGCTGAAAGCAGACGCCCAACCCACTGAGCCACGCAGGCGCCCCTTTGTAGAGGTTCTTAATGAGTGTTGCCAAGTTATTTTTCAGAAAGGCTGCAACAGTTTTACATTGCAGCATATAAAAAGCACTACTGTGCAGAAATGGAATATTACAAGTTCTTATCTGTTTGCTAATACAGCGGGTACGTTTTGTTTGTTTGTTTTAAGTAATAAATAGGAATCACCCTTTGGCACCCTGGAGCCCTAGAGTGGCAGCAGGATTCCCAAAGGTGAGCTTGCATCAAGCAGTGTTTTTATAAAAGTGGTCTTGTTAGGGGCGCCTGGGTGGCTCAGTCGTTAAGCATCTGCCTTCGGCTCAGGTCATGGTCCCAGGGTCCTGGGATCGAGCCCCGCATCGGGCTCCCCGCTCGGCGGGAAGCCTGCCTCTCCCCCCTCCACTCCCCCTGCCTGTGCTCCTCTCTCACTGTGTCTCTCTCTGTCAAATAAATAAATAAAATCTTTAAAAAAAAAGATTAAAAAAAAAAAGTGGTCTTGTTAGAGAAACGGAACTGGGGCTGTTTACTAGGTGAAACCCCAAAGAGAACACTGAGGTGCTTATGCCATTTCAAGAAGACTTTACTCTTGTATTGAAAGGAAATAAGTTTTGAAGTGGTTCTTCAGCTGTCAGGAAAGGACCACTTCAGCTATTGGTATGGAATTTGCAAGGGGGGAAAAAAGTGGGAAATCTGGTTGGAGGCCTGGTTTTTTCCTGCATCCCTAAGAGCCTGAGATATTCTGTGAGGGCCTGTCGGAGGGTACGGAAGGCCCCAGAGAATTAGTCCCATCTCTGCTCACTTTACCATATCCTACGTCACAGTCAGCTTTCAAACCAGCCTCACAAAAACAGGATTAATCAGACCATTCCCATGTGATGGTAATCCCCACCTCCTGTCACGCAATCCAATGATTCATTTTTTTTTTTTTTCGGAGCACTTACCACCATTTGCAACCAATCGGAATTATTTACTTATTCACTGTCAGCTCCCCTTTACTAGAACATGAGCTCTGGGGAAGGAGGGACTATCTCGTTCTCTACAGCAACCCCAGGAACCCAGAACAGTGCCTGACAAAGAACAGCTCAATAATACTTATTCAATGCTGAAGCAGATTTTCTGTGAAGCTTGTGAAGCTTAACTTCAGGGTCTGGCACTTTTAGGGACCCCTGTGATTGCCAGGAGTTGTGGTGTTTTATAGGTGGGCTGAAGTCAGGTTATAAATTGGAAGCTTTTCATACATACAATTTTGGTAAATTGCTTAAGGAAAGGGGCCTGAATCCAAGGCTCTAGTAATAGGTTGTGATCTTTCTCTTCTTCGTTAAATACTTACCATTCGGTACATGTTCAAATGGCTAGTGTTTGAATAATAATTTTCTTTCTTTTTTTTAATATTTTATTTATATATTTGAGAGAGAGAGAGCACGAGCAGAGGGGAGGGGCAGAGAGAGAGGGAGCAGACTCCCCGCTGAGCAGGAAGCCCGGCACGGGACTCGATCCCAGGACCCTGGGATCATGACCTGAGCTGAAAGCAGACACTTAACCAACTGAGCCACCCAGGAGCCCTAAACAATAATTTTCTTAATACCATTAATTCTTGGGACACCTGGGTGACTCAGTCGTCAAGCGTTTGCCTTCGGCTCAGGTCATGATCTCAGGGTCCTGGGATCGAGTCCCACATCGGGCTCCCTGCTCCGCGGGAAGCCTGCTTCTCCCGCTCCCACTCCCCCTGCTTGTGTTCCCTCTCTCGCTGTGCCTCTCTCTGTCAAATAAATAAATAAAATCTTAAAAAAAAAAATACCATTAATTCTCTCTTTTCTCCCCCTATGTCTTCATTTGTTTTATGCAGATTTTTTTCAACCAGACACATAGATAATCCTTTTTTTTATGACCTCATGAAATTATACAGGGATTTTCCTTTTTTTAAGTGTATAACATCGTGATTTAATATTTGTATATATTGCAAAATAATCACCACAATAAGTCCAATTAATATCTGTCACCATACAGTTACAGATTTTTTTTCCTTGTGGTATCTTTTAAGATTTACTATCTTAGCAATTTTCAAATACCCAATACAGTATGATTAGCAATCGTCACCATGCTGTACATCATATCCCCATGACTTACTTATTTTATAAGTGCAAGTTTTTATCTTTGACCCTTGTCCCATTTCACATCCCCCGCACCTCTGCCTCTGGCAATTATCAATCTATCTATTCTCTATCTATACGCTTAGTCTTTTTTCTTAGACTCTACATATGAGATCATATGGTATTTATCTTTCCATTAATTCTCTTTTTTGACAGTACCTATTCATTCCTAACTATGAACAATTATAAATTAATATATACTTACTTTTCTTCCCCATTCAACTCTAGTCTATTACCTGATCACGGTACTTTTCTTTTTTTTTTTAAAGATTTTATTTATTTATTTGACAGAGAGAGACACAGCGAGAGAGGGAACACAAGCAGGGGGAGTGGGAGAGGGAGAAGCAGGCTCCCCGCGGAGCAGGGAGCCCGATGCAGGGCTCGATCCCAGGACCCTGGGATCATGACCAGAGCCGAAGGCAGACGCTTAACGACTGAGCCACTCAGGCGCCCCTCACGGTACTTTTCTTAATGTTCACCTTTGTATTGTTAAATGTTCTTTATCTCTACTACTTGATTTGTCAGCTTTAAGAGATATCTTTTGATTTAAGTAAGGAAATGTGGAAAAGACAGAATTCAAATTTTTACCTATAGTAGCAAATAAAAGCAGAAACGCAGCTAGAGGAACCAGTAAGGAATTGCTCAAGGGAAGGGGGGTGACAGAACATAAATTTGGCTACCTCAAAAAACTGCATAAAAGATGGAGAAATAGGGATGTTCCCCACCCCCCAACCGGTACCTTCAGAAATCAAACTACTATGCCTTGTAGAACAAAGGAGAGAACCGGGCATAAAGAAAAATGGTCAGATGTTATGTAAGGATAATTTATTTTAACATTTCCTAGTTCCTTTTTAACATTTAATAGTTCTAATGTCTCTCCTATCTGAAACTTTCCTGTTTTACTAATTAGTTTATAAAGAGTCAGTGAGAACAAAAAAGAATACACACCTCTCCCTCTTCTGACGTTAGAGAAGTCCTCATTTTCTCCACCCCGTCTCTCACGGTGTGGTGCTCCGCTGTTACTCCGCCCATCTTCTCCTCCATGCTTTACTTCACCTTTTCCTTCAACTGCTACCACCTGCATTTCCCCAATGTTGCCTTTTCCAGGAGATCCTTCTTCAGGAAAAGCAGAATATTCCAAGGGCTGATTGGGATCAACATCCAGGTAATCTCGAAATGGTCCAGTGTTTGATGTAAAGCTGTCTAAAGACTACAAATTTAAAACAATACTTAGTTAAAAGCTATAAACATAAGTTTTTATGATAATAGAAGAACTACTGTTCTTATAAAACTTTTGTCATGTTATGATAGAAAATATTTTTCTAAAAAGTTATTCATCTACTGCTTCTTCCTATATGTAGGGAAGAAATGAGATAGAAATGATTTATCCATGAGCAAAGAATTGAGTAGTTTTGGCAATGAATTGTTCTCATGGGTCAGTCATTCATCCAAGAGATTTTTTTTAAAATGTCTAATCTTGGGAACACCTGAGTGGCTCAGACAGTTAAAAATGTCTACTCTTATTCTAGTTACTATGCTAAACTCTAAGGATAATATGAAGACAGAGTTAAAAATCTCTGCAAGAGGCTTCTAGTCTTGGTAAGGGAGTGAAAGAAGTAAGATCACTACAACATAGTTTGATAAGTGTTATGAAAAAGATAGACAATGGGTGCTTGCTACAGGAACTCATGCGAGGGGTGCCATAATGGGTTTGAGTGGAGGCTTCCTGGACGAAATGATATGAACTAAGTAAGTTGGCCATAAAAAAAGAATGAAATTTGGCCATTCTCAACAACATGGATGGACCTAGAGGGTATTAGGCTAAGTGAAATAAGCCAGACAGAGAAAGACAAATACTGTATGATTTCATTTATGTGTGGAATCTGAAAAGCAAACAAAAGCCAAACAACTCTTAAATACAGAAAACTAACTGGTGGTTGCTAGAGGGGAGGTGGATGTGGCAGAGATGGGTGAAATAGATAAAGGGGATTAACAGCTACAAACTTCCAGCTGTAAAATAAGTAAGTCTCGGGGCGCCTGAGTGGCTCAGTCGTTAAGCATCCACCTTCGGCTCAGGTCATGATCCCAAGGTCCTGGAATCGAGCCCTACATCAGGCTCCCTGCTCCGCGGGAAGCCTGCTTCTCCCTCTCCCACTCCCCCTGCTTGTGTTCCCTCTCTCGCTGTGTCTCTCTCTGTCAAATAAATAAATAAAATCTTTTAAAAAATAAATAAATAAATAAGTCTCAGAGGTGGAAAGTATAGCATAAGAAATATAGTCAACAATATTGTAATAGAGTTGTATGGTAACTACACTTATCGTGGTGAGCACCGAGTAAGTAATGTACAGAATCATTGAATCAACATGTTGTACACCTAAAACTAATATAATATTGTATGTTAATTATACTTTAAAAAAAAAGTCAGTGTGAAAAAAAAATAAATAAATAAAAAAATAAAAAAAAGTCAGTGTGAAGTACAGATTTATTTGAAAATTATCCACTTTTCTTGACTGTCAATCAATGTTTCAAACATAGGGACTAGCTTTAAGAGTTTACCCTCTGGGGCGCCTGGGTGGCTCAGTTGGTTAAGCGACTGCCTTCGGCTCAGGTCATGATCCTGGAGTCCCAGGATCGAGTCCCGCATCGGGCTCCCTGCTCGGCAGGGAGTCTGCTTCTCCCTCTGACCCTCCCCCTCTCATGTGCTCTCTCTCATTCTCTCTCTCTCAAATAAATAAATAAAAATTAAAAAAAAAAAAAAGAGTTTACCCTCTGTCTCCCCCATCCCACCTCCCTCAGAATATTTACAAATATAAATATATTATAAATTATAATGTTTAAATATTTTTTAATATTCAAGAATATTATATATTTTTAAAATCACAAAAATAATTTTAAATACAAATGTTTAAATATTTTATAGGGGGGGCGCCTGTGTGGCTCAGTCATTAAGTGTCTGCCTTCAGCTCAGGTCATGATCCCGGGGTCCGGGGATCAAGCCCTACATCGGGCTCCCTGCTCTGCGGGAAGCCTGCTTCTCCCTCTCCCTCTGCTGCTTCCCCTGCTTGTGTTCCTTCTCTCCCTGTCTCTCTATCAAATAAATAAATAAAATCTTAAAAAAAAATAAATAAATATTTTATAGGTATATTTTCAAAGTGATGAACAACATGTACATCTGCTATTAAAAGAAGTTATGCAGGGTGCCCGGGTGGTTCAGTTCGTTAAGTGTCCGACTCTTGATTTTGGCTCAGGTCATAATCTGAGGGTTGTGAGATTGAGCCCCACATCAGGCTTGCACTGGGTGTGGAGTCTGCTTGAGGTTCTCTCCCTCCCTCTCTTTCTGCCCCTCCCCCCACCTCCCACATGCGTGCTCTCTTAAAAAAATAATAATAAAATTAAAAATTAAAAAATAAATAAAAGAAGTTATGCACTGAATTCTGATATATCACTTTGAAAATTTACCAATTAAAAAATGTCATTTTTACCTCTTCTTGTCCAAATTGCTCCATGGAATCACAGTAAACTTCACTGTCTGAATCACTTGTCAAATGCTGAATTCCTGAAACATCTTCAACATGATCATCATTTATATCTAAAAATGAACAAATGATGGAAAAATTATTCTCTAATTGAAGAAAAATGCATTTATTCCATTCTCAGAATTTATCAGTTCTATATTATTTTCATACTGGAGACAAATTTGATTTATTAAGCCATATTTTTTCTTCTAACTTACCAAAACTTTAAATTTAGTTGATAATTTTTATTTGAAAAGATTATAGTTTATCATGTAATTACACAAACACACTGTCCATATCAAACTGTACAAAACTTAATAACCTTGTAAGAGAAAACTGACTACCAGCTAGGAGGCCTAAATTGGTATGCAACTATGCAAGTTCAGTTGTTATATTAAATAAGTTTATTTCCTGGTTTTGTGTTTGTTTGTTTTTTTTAAGATTTTATTTATTTATTTATTTGACAGAGAGACAGAAAGGAGAGAGGGAACACAAGCAGGGGGAGTGGGAGAGGGAGAAGCAGGCTTCCCGCTGAGCAAGGAGCACCACGTCGGGCTCGATCCCAGGACCCTGGGATCATGACTTGAGCCGAAGGCAGACGTTTAACGACTGAGCCACCCAGGCGCCCCTATTTCCTGGTTTCTTGACTGAATTGCAGCAATGTTCATAATTCATCAACTACATACTATAGGCTCACCCCTAGAGTCCTAAGATATGAAAAGACTATAACTTATCTTGCTGAATGGAAAGCAAAGGCATCATATAATCAGAGGTTTAGGTTAAAAGAAACATCAGGAATAAAAGTTAAAAATTTCAAAATTTTAGGGCCGCCTGAGTGGTTCAGTTGTTAAACATCTGCCTTAGGCTCAGGTCATGATCCCAGGGTCCTGGCATCGAGCCCCACATCAGGCTCCCTGCTCCGTGGGGAGCCTGCTTCTCCCTCTCCCACTCCCTCTACTTGTGTTCCCTCTTTCGCTGTGTCTCTCTGTCAAATAAATAAATAAAATCTTAAAAAAAATTTTTTTCAAAATTTTATTTTAAAATGCCATACAACACAATAAAAAAAGTCTCAATAAAAATATAAAAGTTGCCCCTAATTGCACTATCTTTCAAAGCTATACACCCTTATAATATTAATAAACCCTAGATATTCCTGAATAAGAGATTTTTATGGGAACTCTTTCCTTACTTCCTTTCTCTCTCTCTCCTCCCTCCCTCCTTCCCTTCCTCCCTCCCTTCCTTCCTTCTTTCTTTTTTTGAGTAGGCTCCATGCCCAGTACAAAGCCCAATGTGGGCTCACGACCCCGAGATCAAGACCCAAGCCGAGATCAAGAGTTGAATACCCAACTTCCTGAACCACCCAGGTGCCCCCTGAATAAGAGGTTTTTAAATTCTAAACTGCGGGCCCCTGGGTGGCTCAGTTGGTTAAGCAACTGCCTTCAGCTCAGGTCGTGATCCCGGAGTCCCGGGATCGAGTCCTGCATCGGGCTCCCTGCTCGGCAGGGAGTCTGCTTCTCCCTCTCACCCTACCCCCTCTTGTGCTCTCTCTCTCTCTGTTTCAAATAAATAAAATAAAATCTTTTAAAAATAAATAAATAAATAAATAAATAAATAAATAAATAAATAAATTCTAAACTGCTCCTAAACATCCTAAAATAATGAAAACAATATTCCATTCATAGGCAAGAGGCTGGACAGATAATTATTATGGGACAATACCTTGATGAATGCAGACAGCATCTTTTCCAGTTTGCTCCAAGTTTTCATCTACAGCCTTTATTTCTTCAGCACTTCTGCCATTCAAGGAAGAACCGGCATGAATGTCATTCTGTGTATCCTGAGCAGAGTTGTCTTTATCATAGCCATTAGCAACAATGATTTCCAAATTCTTATGGTCTGCAGATTTCTTCATCATTTTCTTATCTTTTATAGGAAAGTAGGGGGATTCATAAAAGTTCACAGCAGGTCAATTTCTGTATATATGTTCTAATATCAAGTAATCATTTCTCCAACCTACCATAATTCCTTTTGATCAGTTTCCTACTTGGAACAGAGAGATGAAGTACTCCTTGAAAAGGGGTTTATTATATGCTGAGAGCACACTCAAAACTGCTTCAGTTCCCTGTAAATCTTCTAGAAGCTATTTTATTTTATTTTATTTTATTTTATTTTATTTTATTTTATTAAGTGGGCTCCACACCCAACATGAGGCTCAAACTCACAACCCCAAGATCAAGAGTTACATGCTCTACCAACTGAGCCAGGCAGGCTTCCCTAGCACCCCTTTTAAAAGATAACCTCTCAAGGTCTTTACACTCTCTCAAGCATAGGCAAATTGCCTTACAAGACCCAGCAGTACAAAGGGATCCACATAGTCAATAAAAATATCCTTCAAAGAAGGTATTATTTGTCATATCTTTCTAGAGAGTAAAAGCAAAACTAAGTTGTACTTGTGTCTTCCTGCCTCCCCTTTCTCAAATAGTCTTCCCAAGAATCACTGGTACTCTTACTAACAAGCCCTCCCTCCCCCCATGCAGTACCCCATGACTCCAAAGTCCCCTCTTCATCAATCCAATTCTCTGGATTCCATTCTATTCTTGATAAGGTCTGAGAGTTTAACCTGTCTCCTCTCCTTGGTAACATATGCATAGTCATATTTGGAACAATACCTAAAATGAATACATTTCTTTTTTTAAGTAAATTCTATGCTCAACATGGGGCTTGAACTCATGACTCTGAGATTAACAGTCGCATGCTCTACCGACTGAGTCAGCCAGGCGCTCCATAAAATGAATACATTTCTAATGCAGCGTTTCAGGCATTACATTTACAGAAGTGGTCTATTCTTGTTAGTGTTCAATTCCATCTATTCTATCTATGCACAAAGTTGACTGTTCCCGTACTTTTGGCCCACAAAAAACTTGGTTATAAGGTCATTAGCCCACATCCCACCATAAACACTATTCTCATACAACACCAAATCAGCCCAAACCGCTCCATATTTTATTTACTTTATTTTATTCCTTTTAAAGATTTTACTTATGCGGCGGGGCAGGGGAGGTTGGCAGAGGGATAGGGAGAAGCAGGCCCCCGCAGAGCAGGGAGCCCAATGTGGGGCTCGATCCCAGGACCGAGGGATCATGACCTGAGCTGAAGGCAGACGCTCCACCGACTGAGCCACCCAGGCGTCCCCATACTTTATTTACTTTAATGTTAAATTATTAGCTCATCATCCAAAGATTACCATTATCACTTTGTTCTGCTCCTTTCACTTCTTCTTGGGCCTCTTCTTCCTCAGACTCAGCTCCACTATCACTGCTTTCAGCTTTACCATTAACAGTTTTGGCATTTGGAGTAGAAGTTAGAACATTACCAAGATCTAAAATATGAAATGATCACTTAATCGCTAGTGCTATAACATACAATAAGGCTGTAATTTACAAATTATACTGTCATTTACAAATAACTAATAAAATAATTTGGATAAAACTTGAAATTTTTCTTATTCTTTTTTTTGACTATAAGTATACATATATTACATAAACTTCTTCAAGTATCAGTTTACAACAAAAATGACAAAGCTGTCTTAAATCCTTTCTAAACAAGACAGGGAATGTTATTTTTAAGTTAATTATCAATCAAAATAGTAAAGTTAGAGATGAATGATCTTCTTTATACACAGTAAATGAAGACACATTGCTATATGCTAGCATACTGAAAACAAATATAACAATCTCATCAATATTATAATTGAACTACATTTTAAAATTGTTTCATCCTTTTATTACCTTTAAGATTTTATATTTATCGTTTTTTTAAAGCATCAGTTAATGTGATCAATCACTTAAAAAGGCACATACATTGTCCTACTGGCCAGTCAAATGTTGAGGGTAAATACATCGGAACTTCTCAAACATTAACATGCACAGAAATCACCTGAGATCCAGTTAAAATGCAGATTCTGAATCTGTAAGTCTGGAGTGATGTAAGATTCTGCATTTCTGTAAAGCTCTCCTGTGATGCCAATGCTGTTGGTTACTGGACCTCATTTTGAAATATAGGGAATTACATTTCCGTCACTCTCTGAGATAATAAAGGCCTCCTACATGGCTACTGGCCAAAAACAGTGGTCCCTCTCCATAAACTTTTGGGCTCATTTTCACTTATTCAAATGCATTTTGGATGCTTCCCTGCATCCCAAACAACATATTAAATTTCAAAATCTCCATACATCTTAAACAGGAACAAAAGAGTAAGAACTCAACTCTACCACTGCCATTGTGTTCTAGTCTCTTTTAGAGAACCATGCAGCATCATAGTTTATGAATCTCCTTGTTCCCTCCCTGACAACCAGAAAAAGCAAGACTAACAAAAACAAAAAAGAAACAAAACAAAAAACAAAAAAAACAAACCTAAAAACAAGAAAAAAACTAACCAAACAAACAAAACAAAACAAAAAAACCAAAGAAACAAAAACGCCCACCACTCATGGACATCTTCAACAAAACTAAGCAACAGGGAACCTCTTAAGCCCCCATCAAACGGATGATTGTAGCAAAACTACTTAAGAGCAGCAAAAGCAGCATCACAGCAGTTCTGTGATGAGAGGTGTAGAAAGCACAGAGAATTACCAGCAAGCCCTACTCAACATCCAAAAATCAGTTAATGTAATACACCATACTAACAGAATAAAGGACAAAAGCCACATGATTATCACAATAGATGCAGATAAAGCATTTGACAAAAATCAAATACTTTCATGATAATAATGCTAAAGAAATTAAAAATACAAGAGAATTTCCTCAATCCGATAAAGGGCATCTACAAAAATTCACAACAAGCCTCATAATTAATGCTAAATGACTGAATGTTTTTTGCTCCTAAAATAAGGAAGAAAACAAAGAGGTCTGCTTTTGCCATCTCTATTTCATATGGTACTGGAAGTTCTTGCCATGGCAATTAGACAAGAAAAATAAATAAAAGGCATCCAGATTGAAAAGGAAAAAGTAAAATGGCCTCTGTTTGCAAATGACATGCTCTTGTATACATGAAATCCTAAGGAATCTACCAAAAAAACCTATTAGAACTAACAAAGGGTTCAGTGAGACTGCAGGATACAAGATCAATAAACAAAACAAAAAAGAAACAAAAAAACCAGATTGTATTTCTACAATCTAACAATGAACAGTCCAAAAATGAAATTACAAAATAATCTATAATAGCAGCAAAAAGAATAAAATGCTCAGCACTACACTTGACAAAAGGTGTAAGAATTTTATACTGCAAATGACAAAACATTGCCGAAAGAAATTAAAAAACTAAATAAATGGATTGGAAGACAATACTGTTGTGATGACAATACTCCTCAAAATGACCTACAATTCATTGCAATCCCTATCAGAATCCTAGGTGACCCTTTCGCAAAAAATTGACAAGCTGATTCTATAATTCAAACGGAAATGCAAAGGATCCAGGATGGTCAAAACAATCCTGAAAAAGGATAAAGTTGGACAGTTCATACTTCCTGATTTCAAAACTATGTACGTATACTATGAAAAAGCCCGTATGACACAGATACATCTGTTCTACTGGGCCTAAGTGGCTACTTTTAATACCACTCTCTGTTCAAAAAAAAAAAAAAAAAAGTCAAGATTGCAAACTATGAAATACCCATATACTTTGACCTTGGCTATTCGATTTCTAATATTATTTCTTACAGATATACCTACCCATATATTAAATGACATTTGTACAGGGTTACTTTCAGTAGCGTTTTTTGAAGATTAGAAGAGGAAACAAATATAACACTGTATGTTAACTATACTGAAATTAAAATAAAAAACTTAATATTCCCTTAGAATGTTACAGGTTAAATAAATTATGGTACAGGTCCACATCCCTTATAACCTTTGGATCCAGATATGATTTAAAAAATCCAGTCTTCTAATTTTGCAAAGGTCATATACCAAAGGTACCATATATTATGTAACACCTTCAACAGAGTCTAAGGCAGCTCCCACTAAAAAACAATAATAAATAAAGTTTTGACAGCAACACATATGAATAGTCACACAAAAATAAAGATTTAAAATAGCCTCATGTCATTTCAGGTCAGGGTCCGCTGCTCAATTAGTTCATGTTCAGTTCTTAATTTTAAAGATACAAGTGGCCACATAAAACTATGTATAAGCTGAAAAATATGCAAAACTGATATAGGATTTTTGGTTGCCTAAAGTAAATGTTTTGCTCTCAAATGAGTTACCAAAAAAAAAAAAAAAAGTCTGGTTTATCAAGCTTTTTGAATTTTTAAATTATAGCTTAGGGATTATGGACCTGAGCCTTTATTATCATTATTCATTCTTCCTTGTCTTTATAATTAGTTGTTTAAACATTTGCCTCCGGGCCAGCTTAAATACAACTAAAAACGGGTCCAGGTTTATTCTCCTCTGAATCCTAGAAACATGCTTCACCCAGAGGAAATACTTAATATTTTTTCTGCACTGACTAGCATGAATTATATGGAAGATTATTTGTTAAAATTGGATTCCTTTAGGCAAATCAGCTATGGAGTATGTGGTTATACGAGCGTTATGCTCAGTGAGCACATCAGTTACTACTGCAGACACAAACGGTAGTAGATCTTATAACAGACAGGAAGGTAACTGTTCGCAAACCCCTAATTTCTGTCAATTAGTAAAAGACACCTTGTAAATAGGGATGCCAGGAAAATAAAACATATATAATTTTCATTTGAAATAATTCTTACAGGCTCATTTCACTCTGCTTTCTAAAACAAACAAACAAAAATTTAAAGAGCGAATGTTTACAGTTAGTGCCAGCAAATTTGCCTATTATTCAACTCCTGCTAGTATGTAAAAGATAAGTCTTCCAATTCTTTCCTGAGAACATGAAATTAGAATCTAAAAAAAAAAAAAAAAAAGTCCAAGCTAAGTGAATTCACTGATGTCCTGTTTTAGGTTACTACACTATGTAATTAAACCATACTATAAACATATCCATGTTAAAATTAGCTAGAAAACCATTTTAGCCATGGCACTGTTAATATAATCCAGAAAGCGAATCAGAAAGTATGATCCATCAAAATAAAATCATGAATTCTGTTACAATTCTGGATATTTAGTGAGCCACCTGTCATGTTTTAATAATTGAAGGGTTAAAACTTAAGCATTTATATTTTTGAACTTTATGCAATATATTTGCTTGGAATGAAAACTCTTGAGTGACAAGCTTGTAAGTTATATAAATTTGTGAAAATTCTTTTGGCATGTAAATTTTAAATAAAATGTTTACATGGATGTCATTATTCCTACCTTCTAAGTATTTAGAGATTTTCTCCAGTCGGACTGGCATGTGAAAGTAAAAAAAAATTAGAAATATAAATATTAACGCATGCATAATATATCAGTTGCTGGATTAAAAACAAGGTAAGACAGTCCAACCTGAGGTTAAATCAGAAGTTCTGCCACTCTTTTTGTCTTCTACAATTTCATAAAATGGACCTATGACATGTAGCAACTCTTCAACTTTCTCAGTCATAGGCATAGTTTCAAGAATCTGTAATCAAAAGAAACAAATCTTATGAAATCACAAACTACTAATCTCACATACATTAGTACCAAATAATATAATATTTACAATTTATTTAGTAATATTTTTGAGATCTGATGTTCATTTATAGATTCCCCCAAGTATCTATATTAATTACATACTTAAAAGTGTATACTCTCCTAGAAAAGTTTCAAGTATATTAAAGATTTAAAAGTGTCTTCATTTTGAAGACTGTTTTATATAGGCTTCTTTTAAAATTTTACACAATAACCTATAAAT
>NW_023270710.1:0-17314 GCF_011800145.1 Mirounga leonina | reverse complement strand
AGTATGATACCATTATTAGTTTTTTTCTCTTTTTAAATAAGAAGATATAGATACATATATGTGTTTTCCGAATCAATCTACAAAATAGAACTAAAAGTAATTATCACTTAAACAATTAAAATGGAGGAATAGGGAAGACTCACTTTTCATTTTATACTTTTTTTTTGATGTTTGGATTTTTTTCATTTACATATATTACTTTTATTACTAAGATGAACACATTTATTACTTTAAGCAACCCAAATCCTATCATTTTTGCATATTTTTCACTTATACACAGTTTTAAAGTGGCCACTTGTATCTTTAAAATTAGGAACAACCTCAGACTCCTCAGTCACTCTCCCTGCTTTATTGTTTGCTTACTGCCTATCTTTCGCAATACAATGTAAGCTCAGTGGAACAAGACCTTCCTCTGTTTTTCATCGCTCCTGTATTTCCAGCATCTAGCACATACAAGGAATTTAATAAACAAGGCGGGGGTGTGTTGAGAGATTATACAGAATGAACTATGCCAGCCAAATCTCAGTCTAGGTAACTACTCCTTAAGCCCAGAGAAGATTTTATTTACAATATAGGTGAACTGAATCAAGTCATTTGGATTGTAACCTATCCAAATGAAGACTATTTGGTGAGCTGCATGGACTCTAAAAGCAGCATCCAAAGCACAATAATTTTTCTAGGTTTCTCTAGCACATTTCCTTGGTAAGAAACATCAATTCTGTATGATGAAAATATCCTATCAAAGGTACAGATACGCTGTATTGTAAAGCAAGCAAAGATTAAATTCCTCAGTTTTTTTGTTTTTTTTGAATCAAAAAGATGAACCAAAAGATGAACACATCTTTTAATGTCATCCAAATCTCAAGTGTTCTACGCTCTCTCTGTTCAGTAGACAATCTTACAGTTTCTCAAGTGCCTCTGACATTTTGAGGAGTGTCTTATATCTCAATCCTGAGCCTGTTGTGCACTAGAAGAGTGTAACACCCACTGTAACTTAAGGAATTAGCGTTCTGGGGAAAAAAGAAAAAAGAAATTCACATTCTGGTTTTTCCCTAAATCTCCAAAAGATGGCTATCATCAGTCAAGCCTTAAAAAGAGAAAGCCAATGTTCTGGACTTATAGAGCTACAGACCAGACCCTCAGCCATGGTAACTTTCAGCTTCCATCCTTTATGAGAGTCTGTTCTAATCTTCCCTCTAGTATAGCGATTATCCCATCCTCTTAGAAATACTGAAATAATTAGTCTGGGGTTATGCTGGGGCATTTTTTTTTTTTTAAACAAGATCACCCTAGTGATTTCAATGTGCAGTCAGAGTTGAGTACATCGATCTCTCTTTAAATCCCACACACATACTGCATATTATTCAAGTTCTGGCTGAATTCTCCAGAAATCCTCACTAAGAAAGCCTATAAAATTTGGGGGCGGCTGGCTGGCTCAATCGGTAGAACATGCGACTCTTGATTTTGGGGTTGTAATTTTGAGCCCCACATTGGGTGTAGAGGTTCTTAAAAATAAAAATCTTTAAAACAAAAACAAAAAAAGATAGCCTGTAAAATTTGTACAGAAAATAAAATTTTGTATTTCCTTTTGATAATGAATCAAAATTAACTTTAGTTAAAGGAATAAGAAAAATTATTTCCCACAAACCGCATTATTCTATTCTCTCAAAGCTAAAATCCTATTAAATTATTTTAAAAGAATTTTTGATTCCAGCAACTTTTTGTGTTTTTCACTGAACAGTTTATAAATTACAAAAAGCAATTTTCCACAAAACATTATCTATTATAAGATATAAATTAAATTGATAAGTTCCTTAAACATCTGAAGGCAAAAGCACAGAATGAAATTTATACCAAAAGAGTAATTCTAAAGAACAATAGCACAGTGGACTATATTTACAAATATAATTTAAAAACTGGGTCAGGGGGCGCCTGGGTGGCTCAGTCGGTTGAGCGGCTGCCTTCGGCTCAGGTCATGATCCCTGGGGGTCCTGGGATCGAGCCCCACGTCAGGCTCCTTCCTCAGCGGGGGAGCCTGCTTCTCCCTCTCCCTCTGCCTGCCACTCCACCTGCTTGTGCTCTCCCTCTCTCTATCTCTATCAAATAAATAAATAAAATCTTAAAAATAAATAAATAAATAAAAATTAATAAAATAAAATAAAATAAAAACTGGTTCAGTTAGTAAATTATTGCAATTAGAAAAAGTCCCAGGGCACCTGGGTGGCTCAGTAGTTAAGCATCTGCCTTCGACTCAGGTCATGACCCCAGGGTCCTGGGATGTAGTGCAGCATCAGGCTCCCTGCTCAGCCTGCTTCTCCCTCTCCCTCTGCCTCTCTCTCTCTCAAATAAATAAATAAAATCTTTTAAAAAATTAAAAAGCCCCAAATTCAGTAATCAAATCTTTGGGACAATGTACTACCCCACACCATTATTTAATACATATATATATTTTTTTAAGTAATCTCTATACCCAGCATGGGGCTCGAACTCACAACCCTGAGATCAAGAGTTGCATACCCTACCAACTGAGCCAGCCAGGTGCCTCTGACTGGCCCCGAAACATCATTATTTAAAAGCATACAATTTAATCTGCTGATGTCCACAAAAGCAAATCTCTGAAAATTCTTTCAAAAACTAATCAAATTTTCAATCGATGGGCATCCTAACATTCTTAGATTTATCTCTAAAAGTTTACTATAAATTTTATTATATTCACCATATGAAAAATGAAATTTTAAAAGTCTGAATGGAAATAGTTGGTATATCCTTTTAATTAGAGAAGTGTTACAGAAATCTACAGGCGCAGTGGAAGTATCTTAAGACAGCTAAAAGGCAGCAGTATAGTTTAAATCCATCTCCCTCCCACTTTAAACTGTAGTACATCATTAATTAATCAAATCGTATAGGGAAAATGGGTAAATTTTACCTAATGTGTCAATTCAACTTTACATGATAGAAGTGTGTCCTAAAAATTAGAATGATATTTAAAGAAAGAAAAGGAAGAGTTACCAAACCAAAAAGGCTTTTGAAAGGCGCCTTTGTTATTGTGCTACTGATATAGTTAACAGCCAAAAGGACTAAACTCTGCCTTCTGTTATAGATAAACCAGGTCCACTAATAAAAACTGTGAAAATTTAACAAAGGGCACAACTTTGAGCAGTACAGAAGATAACAAAATAAAACAAAACAAATGAATCTCAACCAACCAAACAGAAATTACTTCTAGGAATTAACACTGCCAAACAATCTGGCAACTATTCCTTTGTACAGATTTTCTTTATGTTCACAGATAATTTATTTAAGATTATCAAACAGACCTAAATTTTACAATTTCTGATCCAGTTCCAAAATAGAAATGGTGCTTTATAAAAAGACACTAAGAGTATCTTTAAAATCCAGATTTCTAACAAAAAAAAATAAATAAATAAAAAATAAAATCCAGATTTCTTCATAAATTTGCTCCTCAAAACAATCCCTTGAACAGACTTAAAAGAGCTAGTTAGTAAGGAATGCCCTCCTTATTAATTACCAGAGACATTAAAAGAATCCTTATCTTATTCTGCTTCTGAAGGATCTCTGCATTCCCAGAAAAATGCTTGTTACTAAAAAGTCCTGTGATAGGAATATCTCAATTTGTGGGTCCAACTTGATGAGAACCCTGAGGGGCCGGGTTGTTAACTATTTCTCCTAAGTCAAAAGTTCCAAAGCAGAAGTGGTTCCAAGACAGCCCAGGTACTTCCCAGATTCCTGAGAAAGGGACTTCAGTACTTCAAAAGATTCCTATTTCCAAATTTTCTGAAGTTGACAACAGAGAAAGACAGGGAAGATTTAAAAAAAAAAAAAAAAATCACATCACTACAATGTGATCTTAAGGAAAAAACATTGATCTTAAGATGAACATTGAGGAGACAGATAAAGCACTAATAAATTCAATAACTTAGATGGTATATCCTAATATATTATAATCTCTTTGTTCCTTAAAACAAAGCAGCTAATTTGCTTGATAACAAATTAAATTAGAGCTGCTCTGAATATTTTCATTTTCTTTCTTTTTTTTTTTTAACTCATCCTGAGATCAAGATCTGAGCTGAGATCAAGAATCAGACTCTTGGGGGCCTGGGTGGCTCAGTTGGTTGAGCGACTGCCTTCGGCTCGGGTCATGATCCTGGAGTCCTGGGATCGAGTCCCACATCGGGCTCCTGGCTCGGCAGGGAGCCTGCTTCTCCCTCTGACCCTATCCCCTCTCATGCTGTTTCTCTCTCTCTGTCAAATAAATAAATAAAAACAAAATTAAAAAAAAAAAAAAAGAATCAGACTCTTAACCAACTGAGCCACCCAGGTGCCCCATGAATACTTTCATTTTCTGCTGTGAATTATTCCCCCTACCTTTTTCATTTCTTCAACATATGCAATCATGGCTTCCTCTTTGGTCATATCACCCAATGAACTCCAAGCATCCCTAGAAATGAGAATATCCAAATAACAAAAAGACACATTTTCCATTGGCTCAGAACGCAATTTATAGTCAATGCTATAGGGTCATTAATTTAAAACAGGCTCCCTCCTTAAAGCCTACACAAAGATACTATGCCCTCAAAGGATCACTTTAAATGTACCATCTTAAAGAAAAGTACCAGAGTAAATAAACTGTCAAATTAAGATTTTTAAATAGCATTTAAAACTAGTAAATACACAGCCCATCTATAGACTATAGATTACAGAGACTATATTATATACACTATAGAACAGACACTATAAACTGTTGAAAAATATTTGCTAGGAACTCTTCAAAAATTTTATATTATAAAGAACAGTGACATAAATGAACATTTTAGAGCTCTACATGAAATGAACTATCACAGCCATGTTTTCAATGAACAGAAGTTTTGCTTAAAAGTTTCCATTAATTTAAACAAGAGTCTAACTTATACACTCAAAAAAGACAAGTGGTTTCCTACTTCTAAAAAAAACCAAAAATGTGAGGCAGAGGACATTTTTAAACCCCTAGATAATGAGAACAGTCCTTTGAAATTTTTGCCTAAAATGAAAACCTTTCTTTTTACAGAAGCAGTTTAAATCAACCAATGGTCATTTCTGAGGAAAAATCATAAAGTAAATCAATTTTCTTAAAACAGATTAAGTAATATACTGCTATTACATTTAACCTATTATCTATGACTATTCATAAAGAACTTAGAGGAAAGTACAGTACTAAGAAATCCTCAAAAGAGTTTAAGGACTTCCAATTCAGTGTAAAGAAATTTAGCCATTGGGCACCTGTGTGGCTCAGTCAGTTGGGCATCTGCCTTCAGCTCAGGTCATGATCCCGGACACCTAGGATCCAGCCCTGCATCAGGCTCCCTGCTCAGCAGGGAGTCTGCTTCTCTCTCTGCCCCTCACCCTGCTCGTGCTCTCTCTCTCTCTCTCTCAAATAAACAAATGGAATTTAAAAAAAAAGAAATTAAGCCATCAAAATGTGTGGCTCTTAAGACATGCTTCACCAATTAGCATACTCTGTTCATGACGTACAGTCTATGTTACAGAGGTATCTCTGGCTATTTTATGATTCTCTTAAGTATATTAAAAATCAAATTTCTATTCAAGTACAGTGGGACAGGAGGGACACAGCCTAGATAAAAAGTTAGCACAGTAGTCCCTTAGTCATACACCTAGTTATCATCTAAAGGCTCAAGGCAAACAGTGTCACTTGGCAAGTAAAGTCATTATTTTTCTTGGTAGATACAAGAGGCAGAAGAGTTTGTTTGTTTGTTTAACTGACTTTGGGAGTTGCTCTTACAATAAATGAAAAAAACTCTATCAAAGGAAAGACGAACTGAAAATGATATTTTTTTATCTTTGATACACCTTTTGGTTTTATTCTCTTCTCTTCCCCAAGACTTTTCTATTTGTATGAAATTGTGTTAAAAGCACATGGAAGATAAAAATTGGATCTAGTACGTTAGAACACTTCTGCTCAGAATAATATATAACCACATAAATAAGTCATATAATTATGTCACTAAAATAAAATTCCTTTCATAGCTCTCTATATGAAATTACCATTTGTATCTTCCAATAGGATCCCAGAATCCAGGCCTTGAAAGTTTACAGGGTCCTTCAGTTGCCTGCTTATAGAAGCTATAGAATTTGAGCATCATTTCATTTGTTGGCTGAAATGAACCTATTGGAAACATATTAAATACAGATCACTGGAGAATACAATCGATAATCTAAGGCTATAAATCAGCTTAGCTAAATATTTCATTAATAGTTCAGATAATCTTTTATTTTTGTCTTACAGAAACAAACGTTATGGCTCTGTTAGTTGCTATACTCTTTTGATTAAAAATAATCTCAGATTTTTACACTTTAATAACAATGCCTAACACAGTCCAGTAAATAAAAGAATAAGTGAACAAACATGCTGTAGGTGTTATTAAAATAACTGGCAAATGTCATTTAAAAAAAGCAATATATGAAAATATAGAATAACTGCATTATGCAACTATAATAAGGTATTTTTTATTCAAAGATTGTGACAAACCAAACTGACTAGCATAAATGAAAAAGTTAAATGTACATTCTGCTTAACGGAACTTCAATACTAAGAAATTCAACTCCTCAGGGCGCCTGGGTGGCTCAGTTGGTTGAGCATCTGCCTTCGGCTTAGGTCATAATCCCAGAGTCCTGGGATCAAGCCCCCAGTTGGGCTCCCTGCTCAGCAGGGAGTCTGCTTCTCCCCCTTCTTCCCATTCTTGCTCTCTCTATCTCTGTCTCTCTCAAATAAATAGGGATCCTGGGATCAAGCCCCACTTTGGGCTCCCTGCTCCGCGGGAAGCCTGCTTCTCCCTCTCCCACTCCCCCTGCTCGTGTTCCCTCTCTCTGTGTCTCTCTCTGTCAAGTAAATAAAATCTTTAAAAAAAAAAAAAAGAATTAATCCAAGATAAAAGAGATTTCTCGGGGCGCCTGGGTGGCTCAGTAGGTTAGGCCTCTGCCTTCAGCTCAGGTCATGATCCCCGAGTCCTGGGATTGAGTCCCGTATGGGGCTCCCTGCTCAGCCGGGAGTCTGCTTCTCCCTCTGCCTGCCGCTCCCCGATTGTGCTCTCCGACAAATAAATAAAATCTTAAAAAAAAAAAGACATTTCTCACTTCCTACCTCTGTAATATTGGACACGTCAATTTCATTGAAAATCAGCCTTCATATATGTCCCTAGCATATCTATAACCTTTTTTTTTTTAAAGATTTTATTTATTTATTTGCGAGAGAGAGAATGAGAGACAGAGAGCATGAGAGGGAGGAGGGTCAGAGGGAGAAGCAGACTCCCCGCCGAGCAGGGAGCCCGATGCGGGACTCGATCCCGGGACTCCAGGATCATGACCTGAGCCGAAGGCAGTCGCCCAACCAACTGAGCCACCCAGGCGCCCCTCTATAACCTTTTTTATGTTAAAATTTTCTAATTGTGGGGTGCTTGGATGGCTCAGCCAGCTAACCATCAACCTTCGGCTTGGGTCATGGTCCCGGGGTCCTGGGATCGAGTCCCATGTCGGGCTCCCTGCTCAGCAGGAAGTCTGCTTCTCCCTCTCCCTCTGCCCCTTCCCCCTGCTCGTGCTCTCTCTCTCTCTCAAATAAATAAATAAAATCTTAAAAAAAAAAATAATTCAAATTGTATGCATGAGTGTTATAAGTTGCAATACTTAATAAAAGGGAAAATTGGAATGCAAATGTTTTATAATAAATAATTGCCTAAATAATTATGATACATATATACAACAGAATAGTTTATAACTACAGCCCTTAAAAATTATATGGCATGAAAGTATAAACAATGGCTTAAGAAAAATTTCACAATCTACTATAAAGTGAGAAAAAACAGTAGTTTAAAAATAGCATATCCGGGGCGCCTGGGTGGCTCAGTCATTAAAGCCTCTGCCTTCGGCTCAGGTCATGATCCCGGAGTCCTGGGATTGAGCCCCACATAGGGCTCCCTGCTCCACAGGAGGCCTGCTTCTCCCTCTCCCACTCCCCCTGCTTGTGTTCCCTCTCTCAGCTGTGTCTCTCTCTGTCAAATAAATAAATAAAATCTTAAAAAAAAAAAAATAGCATATCCAATGTAACCCATTTTTGCAAAATAAGTATTTATATACATAAAAAGCAGAATAGAAGGAAACACATCAAAATGTTAAAGAAGATATCTCTGGAGAAAGTAAGCATAGAGATTAATTTATTTTCCTTTTTGCTTACTTGTGTTTTAAAATTTTTTACATTCAGTGTGTTTGTATGTTAATTCTACACCAAAATTATTATAAAAATAAAACTTAAAACTGTAAAAAGGTATTTTAAAAACTTTATAGATTGTGGGGCGCCTGGGTGGCTCAGTCGTTAAGCGTCTGCCTTCGGCTCAGGTCATGATCCCGGGGTCCTGGGATCGAGCCCCACATCGGGCTCCCTGCTCTGCGGAAGGCCTGCTTCTCCCTCTCCCACTCCCCCTGCTTGTGTTCCCTCTCTCGCTGTGTCTCTCTCTGTCAAATAAATAAAATCTTAAAAAAAAAAAAAAAAAACTTTATAGATTGCATAATAAACAGATAACATGTAGTAATAAAAAACGAGTAGTTTATAAACATTGTAAAAATTACAACATAGACAAGCTGAGAGCTGGTGTTTCAAGTTTGGCCAAGAATGAATAATTAATTCCAAAATCACAGTAACAATTATCTATATATAATAGATGCTCCTTTAGGAGTATCTCTTAGATATATTATTTCAATAATATGGTCCTTCTTTATATAAAAGGTAAAAAAAAAATGGGGAAATTACAGTTAAAATGGTTATGTATTTTCTTAAGCTTTGAAATAAAGTTTTATTTGAAAAAATATTTTTTAAATGGTTACCTATTTATTTATTTTTTTAATGGTTACCTACTTAAATAAAACAAACTAAATTTAAAACACCAAGAGCCTCATTTCATAGTATCTTCAGTAAATCAAAATAAGATATAAAAGTTTATTTTTTAAGTTTATTTATTATTTGTTATGAGTGATATATACATTAGAATAGATTACAGCAAAAACTGATAAGGTATTGTATATATTCTGTGTGTAAGACACCAAATAAAGTATAATCTGTCACACACATATTATATGAGAGCCCCGATGCAGGGCTCTATCCCAGGAGACTGGGATCATGACCTGAGCCAAAGGCAGACCCTTAACCAACTAAGTCACCCAGGGGCCCCTGTTCTCTTAATAACAAACCCCTCATATGTCCTCCCCTAGTTTGACATTTGAGATTACGAAAAGAATACTATTTTACGTATATTTGTTTTCAAAACCTTTTGAATCTCTTTTAATGAATTTTTATTAAACAGTGTTGAGTATTCATTACGAAGACAATTCATGATTAAAATAGAAAACATATTAAATACTGCAATAACGGTGTATTCATGAGTATTCAGTGAGTTTTACACTCTGGCACAGTAATAGTGCTTAAAAGCATCATTTAAAAAATACAATTTTAGGGCACCTGGGTGGCTCAGTTGGTTGAGCGGCTGCCTTTGGCTCAGGTCATGATCCTGGAGTCCCGGGATCGAGTCCCACATCGGGCTCCCTGCTCGGCAGGGAGTCTGCTTCTCCCTCTGACCCTCCTCCCTCTCATGCTCTCTGTCTCTCATTCTCTCTCTCGCAAATAAATAAAATCTTAAAAATAAATAAATCAATCAATAAATAATAAAAAATACAATTTTAGGGGTGCCTGGGTGGCTCAGTCATTAAGCATCTGCCTTGGACTCAGGTCATGATCCCAGGGTTCTGGGATCAAGCCCCACGTGGGACTCCCTGCTTCTCCCCCTCCCACTCCTCCTGCTTGTGTTCCCTCTCTCTCTATCAAATAAATAAATAAAATCTTTTTAAAAAATATAAGTTTACTGTGAACAATAATTCATACAATGAAGAAGGATAGGAAGTAAAAGATAAAAGTTCCCCTTGCCAAGCCTCTCCACAGAAAAAAATACTCGAATAACGGCTTTAAACTTCCCAACTTTGGTCAAACACATAAAATTACAAATTCAGAAAGCTCTGTAAACTCTAAACAGGATAAATTTGAAGAAAACCACACCTGGACACATCAAAGTCAAACTGCTAAAAGCCAAAGATAAAGAGAAAAATTTTGGAAAGTAGCCTGAGAAATGACACATTAAATACAAAGGAACAACTGGAATGGCTTTTCTCCTAAGCTGCAAGAAGGCCCAATATAAGAATAAGAAAGAGAACACTAGAATAAGAGAATAGCACACACAAAAAAGTCACAATCATATGTATTTACTAAAATAAATCATTTTACAAATGAATATAGTTATTCTTTCCTTTCCCTCCCTTCACATTGAAAGTTTCTGAAAGGCTTAAATAGTACACTTCATGCGTATGCGGCACCAAGCCCAACCCAGTTTTGTTTTTTTTTTAAACATATCCAAATCCGCAGTCATTAAGTAACAGACTTCTGTTTTCAGCAATAAAAACTACTCAAAATCCTGAAAGATCAGCAGGTAATTAATTAACACTCTTTACTCTTTACCTTCCCTCCAATTACATTCCTTTTTAAACGCAGAAACGAAGGAGGTTAAATCAGCAAGACTACAAGCAGAAAGACTAAAGGAGGCGAGGTTCAGAAACTGGGGCCTCCGGCCTCCGCAGGAGGCTTCTCCAGCCGGGACGCAGCGCACTTACCATTCTTCGGCAAACTCTGGATCACCTTCACCGCCGCCTCAAACCTGGTTTCGTGCACGGATCTCGGGTCGGCCATCTCCAGCCGCCAGCGCCGGCCCCAGTCCCGGTCCCAAGGTCTGTCGGCTGGAATCAGGCAGCAGCAGCACCAGCTTTCCAGGAGCCTGCATGAAACTGGAACATGGAGCGCAGCCGCGATCAACATGCCCAAAGGGAGGAGGTCCACGCAGCTGGTCACTGCCCCGTTGCCCTGCCCTATCCAGGCCACACAGATCGAGGTGGCCCAGCTCCTTCCTCCTCCCCGGGGCGTGACCTAGGCCGAGGAGCCGGCCCGCAGCGACAGAAAAACAACTCACCGAGAGGAAGAGCATCTCTAGCACAACACGGAGGGGCTCCGGACACCCGTGGTCGCGGAGCCTCTCTCCCACCCGCAGGACCCTGGCGGAGCAGCCACACTCCCCATCCCCGCGGGGTCCGTCGGTCAGTCGGCGCCCTCCCCACAGCCCCGCCCCAGAGCCACTAGAGGAGCCACTAGAGGACCCACTAGCTGCGGCGCGAGTGCGGCCGCTCAGCCGACTCCACCCACCCGCCCCGCGGACGAGGCGACGGCGCGCGCTGCTGTCGGTCGCCTGGGTAGGGCCAGAGAAGAAGGCCGGGCAGGGAAGTGAGATGGGTCGGGTTCTGGGTTTTTGAACAGGCCGGACCGCTGCGTCTGTGCCAGTGCAGCCGGACAGTGGGAAGCGCGCAGGGGACGCGGGGTTGGATCCTGCACCAGGGCCCAAAGTTACCACTGGGCAAAAAAACCCCCCAAAAAACAAAGAAAAGACCCTGCGATCCACAGCGCCTGTCCTCTTAGGTTAAGGGTTGAGGAATGTGATGGGACATAAGAAAGGGCTTTAGATCCGGATAGGCTCGGTGCGAACCTCATGTTCTGCCATTCGAGTTCTGGCGATCTTTACAGCACCCTGAAGAGTAGCTGAAAGAATGTGAGATGCTGGATCAGTGTTGAGCAGTGCTTGGGCCGCGATTCTTCGGCAGCTTTGGCCGCCTTGAGCCAAGAAAGTCCGAGAGTAACCAAAGGCGTGTGGGAAGGTTGCCTGTCCCCAGACTGGGCCGAGGGAGCGAGGGCACCTTCCCCAGCACCACCACTAACGTCTTGCCCTGGGGAGCCGGGCAGAGCCCAGCCTCAGCCCGATTTACTAGGCCGCAGGCCTCGGGGGAGGGAGCATTGAGGACGCAGTACGGACTGTCAACCCTTGAAAGGGGTACCGTGGGCCTTAACCTTTCTAGTATAACGCCCCGCAACCTCAGGCACCCGGAAGAGCCCCCAGGCCCACCTTGGGGGGATTGAAAGGGGTTTTAAGGATGGAGTCCTGCGGCCCGGAAATCCCCGAATTGCCAGGGCCTCTTTGTCAGTTCGGGGTGGGTTAGGAGGGTTATTAGCAGAAATCTAAGCGGAGACTGTAAGCTACTCTTCCCTCTGAGCCGCACTGCCGGCATTTACCTTGGCATTGCGGGGCAAGGCCCGTAGAGTATTGTCCCCGACGCCCGCCCCTCGCCCTGCACCGTGGACTTGTGGGAAATGTAGTCCCCCCACCCCCTCGGCGGCGCTTCCGGATACCTCCCTTTGCGGCCCGCGTTCTTCCCACCTGTTCCGGTTCGGTTTCTCTGTACCGCAAACGCTGGAGCCCTTGCGGCGGAAATCCCCCTTCCCGCTGCCTAGCCCTCCGGGGCCAATTCACAATGCCACATCCGCTTCCAGCAAGAGGGGCCCTCTGTGATACCTCCAGAGGTATCCTGCTGAGACCTGGTGTGAATCGGGGAACTGGGGTCTAATTTTTTGCTGCTGCTTGCTCACTTACTTTGGGGGCAAGTATCTGAAGGCAGGCGCCGTTTAGATAATTAAAGACTACCGTTTTCCCGAATGCCAGGTATTTGCCAAGAGAAGGACACACGTTCCAAAACCGCTATAGGGTGTTTACGAAAGAGGAAATGGAGGCTCACGGTAACTAACTCGCGCAGGGTCCCACAGTTTAGTAAGTAGCAGAGCCAGAAGCAGTCCAAAAAAAGCCTCTTGCTGCGCGCCTGGGTGGCTCAGTCGTTAAGCGTCTGCCTTCGGCTCAGGTCATGATCCCAATTTCCTGGGATCGAGCCCCGCATCAGGCTCCCTGCTCAGCAGGAAGCCTGCTTCTCCCTCTCCCACTCCCCCTGTTTGTGTTCCCTCTCTCGCTGTCTCTCTCTCTGTCAAATAAATAAATAAAATCTTTAAAAAAAAAAAAAACTCTGAAAAATTAAAAAAAAAAAAATCCTCTTGCTTTAGATCTTGGAGTTCTTCCAGGACGCCAAAGTGTTAACAAACTAACAGTTTTTGTAATTTACTCAAACTAGGAAGAATGTATGTGTTTTATTTTTTTTTTAATTTACGTGTTTTAATATCTGCTGCTTCCTCTCTTTGTATTATATTCATTTCAGTTTCGATCTGTTCAGTCATGCATACTTATAAAAGGGCTGGGGTGTTTATTTCTAAGTCTTCATTTTGACAACTCTTCAATAAGTTTATGTAATAAGCAAATGTATAGTATGTTGGTCTTTAGGTACGGATGAATAGGAATTTTCTGTCAGTGGTTTTGTGGAATTTCCATTTGCAGGTAGTGTGGATTTCCAATCAAGGAGAATAGCATAAGGAGAAAGGAAATTGAGACTATTCAGATAAAGCTATTTTAAAAGTAGCTCTCTCATGTAGCTGTGCTGATTTATATGTGGTAACTCCTACTGAAACACAATGATGAATATGGTGGATTGACTCAGTTCCTAAGCTGCCTTCCATTTATGTGAACAACCTATAATTCTACCTAAAATATATCTCATGGAACACTAGTTAATATCTTTCAGTACCTTCAGAACAGTGCCTGATATGAAGCATTGTTTTTTGTGTTTTTTTTTTTAAAGATTTTATTTACTTATTTGACAGAGACAGAGATAGCGAGAGCAGGAACACAAGCAGCGGGAGTGGGAGAGGGAGAGCAGGCTTCCCACCGAGGAGGGAACCTGATGTGGGACTCGATCCCAGGACCCTGAGATGATGACCTGAGCCGAAGGCAGACGCTTAACGACTGAGCCACCCAGGCGCCCTGAAGCATTGTTTTTTTAACCGAGATTTAATTGACATACAACATTATATTCGTTTCAGGTGTACAAAATAATGATTGTTTATTTGTACATACTACTAAATGATCGCCATAATAAGTGAAGCATTCTTTTTTCTTTTAAAGATTTTATTTATTTATTTGACAGAGAGCCCAAGCAGGAGGGAGCGAAAGGCAGAGGGAGAGGGAGAAGCAGGCTACCCACTGAGCAGGGAGCCCGGCCCGCGGAAAGGCAGATAGATGTTTAACCAACCGAGCCACCCAGGCGCTCTAAGTGAAGCATTCCTGCTTGTGTCTTTCTAGAGATATTTTAATTAAGAATGGGCCCACTTCTTACACATGACCATAAAAAAGGTAAAATAGTATCTTTATGTGTTTTAATAAACCTAAAGGAGTAAATTTTAAAATAACCGAAAAATTATTCTTTTTTTTTTTTTCTTTTAAATTCGGCAGGTGAGTTGTTACACACTCCTTAGCGGATTCCAAATTATTCTTTTAGATGCTCTTTACAAGCATTTTTAAACTCCTACTATGTCCCATGGGACTTAATTAACACTGAGGTTACAAAGCCCCTCAGGGAACTCAGTCTAGGGTGGTAAGTAGCCATGTAATATAATAATCACAACACAATGCAAAAGTGTTAAAATTGAAGGATATAAAAAGTGCTATATTATGTACACAAAAGCAAGTACATAAATGTTCATAACAGTACTATTTGGTAACAGCCCAAATTTGGAAACAACCCAGTGACCATGAACAGTAGAATAGATACTACTGAAGAGCAGTGAAAACAAATGAACCACACCTATTCAACATCTATGTATCTCATAGACTTAATGTTGAGGGAAAAGAATCTAAATTCAAAAGAGAACATAATGTGTGATGCCATTTATATAAATTTCAAAAACAGGCAAAAGCAACATTTTTAAATTCAGGCTGGAGATGCAGTGTCTGGAAAAGGTTGAGGGAAACTTGGGGTTCTAGTAACATACTATTTCTTGAATTAGATGCTTATTACATGAGTATGTTCAATTTGTGACACTATTGAAATGTATAATTAAGATTTATTTGAAGCCTAAAAAAACAAGTGAATAAATAAAAAGCAGAATCAGACCTATAAATACAAAGAACAAACTGATGGTTGCCAGAAGAGAAGGAGTGGTGGATTGGGCACAATGGGTGAAGGAGAGACAAAAATACAGGTTTCCAGCTATGGGATGAATAAGGCATGGGAGTAAAAGGCACAGCATAAGGAATATAGTCAGTGATACTGTAATAGTGATATAATTGGACAGATGGTAGCTACACTTGTGGTGAACATAGCATAATGTATAAATTTGTCAAATCGCTAAGTTGTACACCTGAAACTAATGAAACATTGTGTGTCAGCAATACTCAAAGAAAAAAAAGGGGGGCTCAGTCGGTAAGGTGTCTGCCTTTGGCTCAGGTTATGAGCCTGTGTCAGGCTCCCTGTTCAGTGGGGAGTCTGCTTCTCCCTCTCACTCTGCCCCTATCCCCTGCTTGTGTGTGTACTCTCTCTCTCAGTCAAATGAATAAATCTTTAAAAAAAATTTTTTAAGGGCGCCTGGGTGGCTCAGTTGGTTAAGTGACTGCCTTCGGCTCAGGTCATGATCCTGGAGTCCCGGGATCGAGTCCCACATCGGGCTCCCTGCTTGGCAGGAAGTCTGCTTCTCCCTCTGACCCTCTCATGCTCTCTCTGTCTTGTTCTCTCTCTCAGATAAATAAATAAAGTCTTTAAAAAAATTTTTTTTTTAAGAAAAAGGGCATCTGTGTGGCTCAGTCGGTTAAGCTTCTGCTTTCGGCTCAGGTCATGATCCTGGAGTCCCGGGATCGAGCCCGACATCGGGCTCCCTGCTCGGCGGGGAGTCTGCTTCTCCCTCTGACCTTCCCCCCTCTCATACTCTCTCTCTCTCTCAAATAAATAAAACCTTCAAGAAAAAAAAGAGAAAATCTCTTCTTTAACTCTCTTAAAAAAAGATTTATTTTTCTTTGTGTATGTTATACTTCATTTAAAATTGACATTTAAAAAATTGTACATGTAGGGGCACCTGACTGTCTCAGTTAGTAGAACATGTGACTCTTGATCTCAGGGTTGTAAATTCAAGCCCCATGCTGGATGTAGAGATTACTTAAAAATAAAATCTTTTAATGAGCACCTGGGTAGCTCAGTCGGTTGAGTGTCCAACTCTTGATTTCAGCTCCAGTCATATATCTCAGGGTTGTGGGATTGAGCCCTGGGTCAAGCTCCTTGATCAACAGGGTGTTGCTGGAGATTCTCTCTCTTTCTCTCTGCCCCTCCTCCCCTCAAATAAATAAATCTTAAAAAAACAAAAGTCCTTGGGGCCCCTGGGTGGCTCAGCCAGTTAAGCGTCTGCCTTCGGTTTAGGTCATGATCTCAGGGTTCTGGGATCAAGCCCAATGTCAGGCTCCCTGCTCAGCAGGGAGTCAGCTTGTCTCTCTCTCTCTCTCTTTCCCTCTGCCCCTGCCCTGCTTCGTGCACGCACTCTCTCTCTCTCAAAGTAAAAATCCTTTTTAAAAAAAGAGTGCGTGCTCTTAACCCTCATATCTATCACCACATTAAAGAAATCCTAAATATTAAAAAATAAATAAGTAAATAAGAAATAAAAAAATAAAATCTTTAAGGGGTGCCTGGCTGGCTCAGTCAGAAGAGCATGTGACTCTTGATCTCAAGGTCATGAGTTCAAGTCCCACGTTGGGCATGGAACCTACTTAAAAATAAACTTAAAAAAAAATAAAATCTTTTTAAAAAATTGTACATGCCACAGGAACAAGAGAGTAATTAAATCTATGTGACACAGATGAGGAAGATCATAGAGAAAGCAACATTTGAGCTGGTTTTTCTGGGATGAGATGGTATTTACAAGCAGAGAAGGTAAGAGAGAACCATTCTAAGGAAAGGTGAAAAAGCTAAAACACATGGTATGTGATAAGCAGCAAGTCTGCTCATGTAATGGGACCGAACATATGAGGGAAGGTGGGACAAGGTATTGGATGCAAAGTTGGCTGAGGCTCACTTAAAGGTCATATATGCCATGAAAAGGAGTTTGTGTTCCGTTTATAAATCCATAAAGACAATATATTTTTGTATGAACTACAATTTGATCAGGAAAGCACAACCATTATGATGGATATGGTATCAGACATTAATTACAGGGATTAAACTATCTAATTGTGGGAGCTACTGAAGAGTCTTTGGAAAGCTATTGCCTCTGCATCTGGAGGGGAGCTTGAAACTGCTATAGATCAGTGTGTGTTATAGTCAAGAACTTACATGAAGTAGGGATGAACAAAGACAAACTGAAACCCCTAAGGCCACGTGGAACCAATGAGGACAAATTGAATTCTATGTTCTCTCTCACTGCCTCTAAAGTCAATGACATTGGATGGCCTTCAGAACAAAACGGTACCAG
>NW_023270709.1:28995469-29006657 GCF_011800145.1 Mirounga leonina | reverse complement strand
TGAGGGTCCATTTCTGGGCTCTCTGTTCTGTTCCATTGATCTATGTGCCTGTTTTTGTGCCAGTACCATACTGTCTTGATGATGACAGCTTTGTAATAGAGCTTGAAGTCCGGAATTGTGATGCCGCCAGCTTTGCTTTTCTTTTTCAACATTCCTCTGGCTATGCGGGGTCTTTTCTGGTTCCATACAAATTTTAAGATTATTTGTTCCATTTCTTTGAAAAAAGTGGATGGTATTTTGATGGGGATTGCATTGAATGTGTAGATTGCTTTAGGTAGCATTGACATCTTCACAATATTTGTTCTTCCAATCCATGAGCATGGAACGTTTTTCCATTTCTTTGTGTCTTCCTCAATTACTTTCATGGGTATTTTATAGTTTTCTGAGTACAGATCCTTTGCCTCTTTGGTTAGATTTATTCCTAGGTGTCTTATGGTTTTGGGTGCAATTGTAAATGGGATCGACTCCTTAATTTCTCTTTCTTCTGTCTTGTTGTTGGTGTATAGGAATGCCACTGACTTCTGTGCATTGATTTTATATCCTGCCACTTGACTGAATTCCTGTATGAGTTCTAGCAGTTTTGGGGTGGAGTCTTTGGGGTTTTCCACATAAAGTATCATATCATCTGCAAAGAGTGAGAGTTTGACTTCTTCTTTGCCGATTTGGATGCCTTTGATTTCTTTTTGTTGTCTGATTGCTGTGGCTACGACTTCTAATACTATGTTGAATAGCGGTGGTGATAGTGGACAACACTGCCGCATTCCTGACCTTAGGGGGAAAGCTCTCAGTTTTTCCCCATTGAGAATGATATTCGCTGTAGGTTTTTCATAGATGTCTTTTATGATATTGAGGTATGTACCCTCTATGCCTATACTCTGAAGAGTTTTGATTAAGAAAGGATGCTGTACTTTGTCAAAAGCTTTTTCTGCATCTATTGAGAGGATCCTATGATTCTTGTTCTTTCTTTTGTTAATGTATTGTACCACATGGATTGATTTGCGGATGTTGAACCAACCTTGCAGCCCAGGGATAAATCCCACTTGGTCATGGTGAATAATCCTTTTAATGTACTGTTGGATCCTATTGGCTAGTATTTTGGTGAGAATTTTTGCATCCATGTTCATCAGGGATATTGGTCTGTAATTCTCCTTTTTGATGGGGTCTTTGTCTGGTTTGGGGATCAAGGTAATGCTGGCCTCATAAAATGAGATTGGAAGTTTTCCTTCCATTTCTATTTTTTGGAACAGTTTCAGAAGAATAGGTATTAATTCTTCTTGAAATGTTTGGTAGAATTCCCCTGGGAAGCCATCTGGCCCTGGGCTTTTGTTTGTTGGGAGATTTTTGATGACTGCTTCAATTTCCTTAGTGGTTATAGGTCTGTTCAGGTTTTCTATTTCTTCCTGGTTCAGTTTTGGTAGTCGATACATCTCTAGGAATGCATCCATTTCTTCCAGGTTATCTAATTTGCTGGCATAGAGTTGCTCATAATATGTTCTTAGAATTGTTTGTATTTCTTTGGTGTTGGTTGTGATCTCTCCTCTTTCATTCATGATTTTGTTGATTTGGGTCATTTATCTTTTCTTTTTGATAAGTCTGGCCAGGGGTTTATCAATCTTGTTAATTCTTTCAAAGAACCAGCTCCTAGTTTCGTTGATCTGTTCTACTGTTCTTTTAGTTTCTATTTCATTGATTTCTGCTCTGATCTTTATTATTTCTCTTCTCCTGCTGGGTTTAGGCTTTATTTGCTGTTCTCTTTCCAGCTCCTTTAGGTGTAGGGTTAGGTTGTGTACTTGAGACCTTTCTTGTTTCTTGAGAAAGGCTTGTATTGCTATATACTTTCCTCTTAGGACTGCCTTTGCTGCATCCCAAAGATTTTGAAGAGTTGTGTTTTCATTTTCATTGGTTTCCATGTATTTTTTTAATTCTTCTTTAATTTCCTGGTTGACCCATTCATTCTTCAGTAGGATGCTCTTTAGCCTCCATGTATTTGAGTTCTTTCTGACTTTCCTGTTGTGATTGAGTTCTAGTTTCAAAGCATTGTGGTCTGAAAATAGGCAGGGAATGATCCCAATCTTTTGGTACCGGTTGAGACCTGATTTATGACCTAGGATGTGATCAATTCTGGAGAATGTTCCATGGGGACTAGAGAAGAATGTGTATTCCGTTGCTTGGGGACGGAATGTTCTGAATATGTCTGTGAAGTCCATTTGGTCCAGTGTGTCCTTTAAAGCCTTTATTTCCTTGTTGATCTTTTGCTTAGATGATCTGTCCATTTCAGTGAGGGGGGTGTTAAAGTCCCCCACTATTATTGTATTATTGTCGATGTGTTTCTTTGCTTTTGTTATTAATTGCCTTATATAATTGGCTGCTCCCATGTTAGCGGCATAGATATTTACAATTGTTAGATTTCCTTGTTGGATAGACCCTTTAAGTAGGATATAATGTCCTTCCTCATCTCTTATTACAGTCTTTGGTTTAAAATCTAATTTGTCTGATATCAGGATTGCCACCCCAGCTTTCTTTTGGTGTCCATTAGCATGGTAAATGGTTTTCCACCCCCTCACTTTCAATCTGGGGGTGCCTTTAGTTCTAAAATGGGTCTCTTGCAGACAGCATATCGATGGGTCTTGTTTTTTAATCCAGTCTGATAGCCTGTGTCTTTTGATTGGGGCATTTAGCCCATTTACATTCAGGGTAACTATTGAAAGATATGTATTTAGTGCCATTGTATTGCCTGTAAGGTGACTGTTACCGTATATTGTCTGTGTTCCTTTCTGGTCTATGTTGCTTTTAGGTGCTCTCTTTGCTTAGAGGACCCCTTTCAAGATTTCTTGTAGGGCTGGTTTTGTGTTTGCAAATTCCTTTAGTTTTTGTTTGTTCTGGAAGCTTTTTATCTCTCCTTCAATTTTCAATGACAGCCTAGCTGGATATAGTATTCTTGGCTGCCTATTTTTCTCATTTAGTGCTCTGAATATATCCTGCCAGTCCTTTCTGGCCTGCCAGGTCTCTGTGGATAGGTCTGTTGCAAATCTAATATTTCTACCATTGTAGGTTACAGATCTCTTCTCCCAAGCTGCTTTCAGGATTTTCTCTTTGTCTCTGAGACTCGTAAGTTTTACTATTAGATGTCGGGGTGTTGACCTGTTTTTATTGATTTTGAGAGGGGTTCTCTGTGCTTCCTGGATTTTGATGCCTGTTTCCTTCCCCAAATTAGGGAAGTTCTCTGCTATAATTTGCTCCATTATACCTTCTGCCCCCCTCTCTTTCTTCTTCTTCTGGGATCCCAATTATTCTAATGTTGTTTCGTCTTATGGTATTGCTTATCTCTCGAATTCTGCCCTCGTGATCCAGTAGTTGTTTACCTCTCTTTTTCTCAGCTTCTTTATTTTCCATCATTTGGTCTTCTATATCACTGATTCTCTCTTCTGCCTCATTTATCCTAGCAGTTAGCGCCCCCATATTTGATTGCACCTCATTAATAGCTTTTTTGATTTCTACTTGGTTAGATTTTAGTTCTTTTACTTCTCCAGAAAGGGTTTCTCTAATAACTTCCATGCTTTTTTCAAGCCCAGGTAGTATCTTTAAAGTGATGATTCTGAACTCTAGATCTGACATCGTACTAATGTCCATATTGAGTAGGTCCCTGGCAGTCGGTACTACCTCTTGTTCTTTTTGTTGAGGTGATTTTTTCCGTCTTGTCATTTTGTGCAGAGGAGAATAGTTAATGAGAGAACAAAATGCTAGCAGAGTAACAACGTCCCCAGAAAATATACTCTAAACAAATCAGAAAAGACCTGAAGCAGTGGGAAAAGAAAGGGAAAGAGAGAAAAAAAGAAAAAGATAAAGATAAAAACAAACAAAAACAAACAAAACAAAACAACAACAACAACAAAAACCAGAATGTGATCAAATATGATCAGGCTCGCATATAGATCAGTGCCACAAACTAGATTTGGGGTGAATTTTGGTCTGTTAGAAGAAAGTGCCTCCCACAATTTTAAAGAAAGAAAAACTTATATATGTACAAAAATAAGGGTTGATATGATGAAGGGATGGAATATGACTGTAAAGATGGAAAGTATAAAAAATTTTATAAAGGAATTGATAAGAAATTGTTTGAAAAAAGAAAGGATTTTTAAAAAGGGAGAGAATGTGATCAGGCAGGGGAGTAGAAAAAACCATATACTAGAGATTTAGGGTGTATTTTGATCTGTTAGAAGAACATATCTCAAAATTTTAAAGAGAGAACAACTTAGATATATATGCCAAAAATATGGGTAACTACTATGAAGGGATAGAATATGACTCTAAAAATGAAAAATAAAAATGTTTTTTAAAAAAGGGATTGATAAGATGTTGGTTGAAAAGGGGAAAAAGAAAAATTAAAAAAAAAAAGACAGTTAAAAAAAATTAACTTTCAACGACTAAAGAATCATGGTAAAAAAGCCATGAATTCTATGTGCAGTATTTCCCTAGCGCTGGAGTTCTGCCATTCTCATTGATTGGTAAACTTGGTCTTGGTTGGCTGTTCTTGCTGATCTTCTGGGGGAGGGGCCTGTTGCCGTGGTTCCCAAATGTCTTTGCTGGAGGTGGAATTGCCCCGCCCTTGCCCCCTCCCGGCTAAGTAATCTGCTCGGGTTTGTTCTCTGGAGCTTTTGTTCCCTAAGAGCTTTCCGTACAGCTTTGGAGGTGGAGAGTGAAAATGGCGGCCTCCCAATCTCTGCCCCGGAGGAGCCGAGAACTCGCGGCCCCGCTCCTCAGTGAGCCCCCAGAGAAAAGCCGTCAGTCACTCCCGTCTCCCCGGTCTCTGGCTGCGCTCCGTGCTCACCCGGCCTGTGACCGCACATTTCTATCTCTGGCACCCGACCCCGGGTGGAGTCTCCAAACCCAGCAGATCCCTGCGGTGCACTCCCGCACGGCTCCTCCCAGGGGAGGAAGGTGAGTCTCCCCGGATCTGCTGTTTGTTGGGTCCCTGCTTCCAGAAAGTGGTCACTTTTCTGATGAGAGAGTTGTTGCTCTTCTTTTCTTCGATCTGTTGAGTTTGTAGGTGTTCAGAATGGTTTGATCCCTATCCAGCTGAATTCCTGAGAGGAGATGAAATCCAGGTCTCCTACTCCTCCACCATCTTGCTCCACCCCCCGCTTTGGCCTATTTTCTATAGCACATATATGTCATCTGAGTCAAGCAGGAGCCACAGATATTAATTAGAAAGTCTTAAGTTTGTATCTCCCTCATTCCCATCCAAACTCCAACAGTGTTTTCGTTCTACAATGAGACCAACTCATCTCACTTGCCTTTCACACTTGAACTCTGTCTGGGTACCTTTGGCTGCTTTACATAATTCTTCCAACTTTACACTGGTTCTGACATGCCCTCCATAATAATAATAGTAAATACTTCTAATGCACTTAATAGGAGTTAGACTATTTTAAACACTTTGCATATGTTGGCCCTTGTAATCCCCACCAGTACCCCATATGGACGGCTAGTCTAATCATCAACTCTCTAAAGGAGGAAAAAATGATCAACATCACTAGCCACCAGGGAATTCAAATCAAAACCACATTGAGACACCACCTTACACCAGGTAGAATGGCAAAAATTAACAAGGCAGGAAACAACAAATGTTGGTGAGGATGTGGAGAAAGGGGAACCCTCTTATACTCTTGTTGTGAATGCACACTGTACAGCCACTTTGGAAAACAGTGTGGAGGTGCCTCTAAAAATTAAAAATAGAGCTACCCTATGACCCAGCAATTGCCCTATTGTGTATTTATCCCAAAGACACAGATGTGGTGAAAAGAAGGGCCATATGCAGCCCAGTGTTCATAGCAGCAATGTCCACAATAGCCAAACTGTGGAAGGAGCCGAGATGCCCTTCAACAGATGAATGGATAAAGAAGATGTGGTTCATATATACAGTGGAATATTACTCAGCCATCAGAAAGGATGAATACCTACCATTTGCATCAACATGGATGGAAGTGGAGGGGGTTATGTGAAGTGAAATATGTCAAACAGAGAAAGAAAATTATCATATGGTTACTCGTATGTTGAACATAAGGAATAGCATGGAGGACCATAGAGGAAGGGAGGGAAAATTTAAGGGGAAGAAATCAGAGAGGGAGACCAACCATGAGAGACTCTGGAATCTGGGAAACAAACTGAGGGTTACAGAAGGGAAGGGTGGGGAATTGGTTATCCTGGTGATGGGTATTAAGGAGGGCATGTGTTGCAATGAGCACTGGGTGTCATACACAAATAATGAATCATGGAACAGTACATCAAAAACTAATGAAGTACTGTATGGTGGCTAACATAACATAAAAAATAAATAAATAATAATAAATAATAAATAAAATAAAAAATTTAAAAATGAGGAAATTGAGGTAGAGAGAACTTAAGCCACTCATCCTTTGTCACAGTCTTAGTGGCGGCAGCAGGATATGAAAGGTTGGAACTCTTTGTCACTCCAATATAATGTTAAAGTTCAGCCACACACATTTTGCAAATATATGTGAGAGATAAACCATTGCCATACAAAGCCATGTTCCATTAATGTAAACCATTAAAGTCTCCTGTGATTTTTATAGAGAAAAGGATGTAATATTCTGTTTGTACAAGGATAGAAAAGTACAAAACATTTTCTTATGCATATTACATTAAGATTACCCAATACTAATCTTAAATTTTAATTTAATTTATAATTTAATCAATTTTATAAATATTTTATATAGTTTTATATACATATATAACATTATACATAATGTTACATAACATTACACAATAATATATAAGCATTATATAATAAATATTATATATAAATATATGTATATAAATGTATATATAAATATTATACAATACTGTTTACAAAAATATATATAACATACATATAAACATTATATAATATGTAATATAAAGATTATATGTGTACATGAAATTAGCATTATATAATAAATTCTTTTGATCACCTGTGGAACAGTCACCTGTTCCATCCTTCTCCATCCCTGACACCCTTCATAAATAAGCACCCACTTTGAAATATTTTGGCTGTTACTTGGTATTTACCTATTTCCAAATAATACACTTAAACTACTAATTATTTTTTTGCTTAGATACTATCTATTATTTTGCTTAGATACTATCCAACCTGAACAGGCCTATCACCTTCTTCTCCTTTATGTACCCTGTAATTAATTAACAAGCACACTTACTCTCTCCTCAGTGACACTACCGCATGTGGGTGTCATCCTGGCACCCCCTCCAAACATCATCCTATAAAATCATTTTCCACTTGTCCTCTGTAGTATTCTGTTAATGGATCCCATGCCTTCCTTTTTCTTGTGACGCACGTTCTCTTTTGATGATTTTTTTAGCTGTGCCAAATAAAGTTTGTATTCCATGAATGTCTGCTTAAGGGAAGTGTTTTTCATTTCTGCACTCATCCTGGATTCCTGATCAACAGATGTCAGCCAGAACAATATGCTCTTCAGGTCAGTAAACCTGGTGGCAGCCTATCATTTCTGCCAGGAATAGTTCTCCCACTGATCAGCTCTTCAGAGGAAACCCAGCCTAGAGGTTTTCCTCTACACCCTCCATTGCTTTTGTAATAAATTAATTGTCTACATTATGTCTAAGATGTCTCTGCATTTATGTACTGATCCCTGAATTAAATTTATATTTTATAACAGAAATGGTTATAAGGACTAGATCCTCAGGAATAGAAATTCAGGGAGAGTGACACCAACGTCATGGTGGCATAAGATACCCACGGGCACCTCCAGGGCCCTGTGTGCCCACCCACACACACACACACTGCCACCAGCTCCCTTTGCATGCTCCTGAGGAGAGTAGCAAGAGCAAGTGCCAGTGGATGACTAAACATGCTCTGAAAGCAGGCCAGGGTCTGCTGACCAGTCAGAAATCACATACTTAAGCTGTGGCATCACCTTCAGGAAAACAAAATGGAGGCAATCAGCATACAGCCTAGTGCATGGTAGGATTAAGACATCAAGAGAAGAGGAGAGGAGAGGAGATACAAGCTCAAGATATGTGCTCGCATGGAGTGGGATTATCCACAAAAGGACTGGGAAAACTTAGAATCTCTAGCAGGGCTGATGAAAGATTTTCTCACCTGAAGACATTTACTAAAAATTGGAAGAAGTGACTGCTACTTCAAAAGCAAAGAAAGTAACACAAAAAACTTCAAAGAAGATGAAAAGTCAAGGAGACATGACATTATCAAAAAGTCACAGCAATCTTCCAGTAATGGAACCCATGGACATGGAGAGCCACAATTTACCCTATAAAGAATTCAAATGGTGCCTGGGTAGCTCAGTCGGGTAAGCATCTGCCTTCAGCTCTGGTCATGATCCCAGGGATTGAGCCCAGATTGGGCTCCCTGCTGAGCGGGAGGCCTGCTTCTCCCTCTCCCTCAGCCTGTCACTCCCCCGGCTTGTGCTGTCAAATAAATAAAACCTTAAAAAAGTGAATCAAAAATACATATTTTAAGGAAATTGAGTGTGCCATAAGAAAACACAGAAAAACAAATCAACAGAATCAGGAAGATAATATATGAACAAAATAAGATTAGCAAACATGTATATCTTTCAAAGAACCAAACAGAAATTCTGGAGCTGAAGAATAAAGTAAATGAAATGAAATATGCAATAGAAAATATCAACATCAGATAGACCAAAGAGAAGAAAGAATCTGTGATTTAGAAGATAAGAAGTTTGAAATTACCAAGTTAGAAAAGAATAAAGAAAAGGGAATGAAAAAGAGTGAAGAATGCCAATGATCTATGTGATGCCATCAAAAGAAACAACATACAAATTAATGGAGTTCCAGAAAGACAAGAGAGGGAGAAGGGAGCAGAAAGCTTGTTTTATAAAGATATTTATTTATTTTTATTTATTTATTGTAGAGAGAGAGAAATCATGAGCAGGGGAAGCAGCAAATGGAGAGGGACAAGCAGACTCCGTGTTGAGTGCACATCCCTATGCAAGGCCTGATCCCACAACCATGAGGTCATGACCTGAGCTGAAATCAAGGGATGGATGCTTAAATGCTGAGCCACCCAGGTTCCCAAAGAAAGCTTACTTAAAAAAAAATAATAATGGCTGAGAAATTCCCAAACCTGGGAAAGAGATTTAAACATCCATATTCATCAAGTGAATAGGTCACACCATAATTTCAATCCAAAATTTTCCCCCAAACACTTTATAATAAAACTGTCAAAAATCAAGAACAATTAGAGAATCCTAAAAGCAGCAAGAGAAAACAAAAGACGGCAACCTACATTGAACCCCCATTGGGCTATCAGATTTCTCAGAAGAAAGCCTATAGTCCAGGAGAGAACAGGGCAATATATTCAAAGTGCTGAAAGAAAAGAAAATATCGCCGAAGAATGGTCTATCCAGCATAGTTATCCTTCAGAAATAAAGGAGAAATAAAGACTTCCAGACAAACAAAAGCTGAGGGAACTTATTGCCACTAGACCTGCTTTCAAGAAATGCTGAAAGTTCTTCAAACTGAAGTAAAACAACACTAATTACTAACAAGAAAACATGTGAAAATATGCAGCACCCTGACAAAGGTCCTTATACATACGAAAATCCAGAATACTCTAACACTGTAATGCAATGGGGTGTTGTTAACCACTTAAGTATAGTATAAAGACTAAAGGACAAGAGCATTAAAAATAACTATAGCTACTATAACTTGTTAATAAATAATATAGAACGAAATAATTTGTGACATTAAAAATATAAAAGGGAAGGAAAAAGGTAAAGGGTTTTTTTGCAATTGAAGTTGTTATCAACATAAAGTAGAATAGAATATATATATGATGAACTATTTAAGCTGCCTAGTAACTGCAAAGCAAAAACCTGAAATAGGTTTCCAATAGAAGAAAAGAAGGGAATCAAAGCATATCACTATGGAAAATCATCAGTTCACAAAGAAGACAGCAAGAGAGGAAGAAAGGAACAAGGTAAATACAAAAAAATCTGGAAAGCAATTAGTAAGATGGCATTAGTAAGATATTCCTGATCAATAATTACTTTAAATATAAATGGATTAAATTCTCCAACCAAAAGATATAGAATGGCTGAATGTATTAAAAAACAAACAAACAAACAAAAACAAGACACAACAATATGCTGCCCAGAAGAGACTCACTTCAACTTTAAGAGCACACATAGACTTGTAGTGAGAAGATGGAAAAAGATATTTCAAGCAAAAGATAACCAAAAGAAAGCAGGATATATACTTATATCAGAAAATAAATAAAACAGGCTTGGGGCACCTGGGTGGCTCAGACAGTTAAGCGTCTGTTTAGGCTCAGGTCATGATCTTGGGGTCCTGGGACCCAGCCCTGTGTCAGGCTCCCGGCTCAGGGGGGAGTCTGCTTCTCCCTCTCCCTCTGCCCTTCCCCCAGCTTGTGTTCTCTCTCTTTCTCAAATAAATAAATATTTTTTAAAAAAAAGAAAAAAATATATGCTTTAAGCTAAAAATTGTCAAAAAAGACAAAGTAGGTCATTATATAATGATAAAGGATCAATTCATCAGAAAGATATAAAAGTTGTAAATATGCATACAACATCAGAACACCTAAATATATAAAGCACATACTAACAGAACTAAGAGAATAAATTAAACAGCAATACGGTAAGAGTTAGGAAATTTAATTCCCCCCTCTCAGCAATGGTTAGATCGCGAGACAGAGAATCAGTAAGAAAACAAGATTTTAACACCACAGTAGACCCACTGTACCTAACAGATATACACAGAACATTCCATCCAACAGCAACAGAATACTTATTCTTCTCAAGTGGATATGGAATATTTTATAGGACAGATCATATGATAGGACACAAAACAAGTCTCAAAAAATTCAAGAAGATAGGAATTATATCAAGTATCTTTACTGACCACAATGGTATAAAAATAGAAATCAATAATAGTAAGAAAGCTGAAAAACTCACAAAGCCATGGAGATTAAACAACGTACTGCTGGATCAGAAGGATCCACTGGATTAAGAGGAAATCAAGGGGAAATAAAAAACTATCCTTGAGATGGTGTAGGCTTGTAGACCCCTTGCAGGCCAGGGTCATTTGAGGACTGCACTGAGGTTAAGGTCGGCCAGGCAGGCCTAGGCCAGGAGGAGAAAATGTTCTCTTCCCC
>NW_023270709.1:28993266-28995459 GCF_011800145.1 Mirounga leonina | reverse complement strand
ATTTCGTAGACCCTTACCCAGGGACCCCAACGCACTAGACGTTGACATATCCTGACACACACAAAAATGGATATGCACATAACAAACTTTATGTATCAAAAGAAGTTTTTAAAAGTTTATAAGAATAAATGTATACATAAAAAAAAATCTTGAATAAAAAATCCAACTTTATACCTCAAGGAACTAGAAAAAGAAGAGCAAACTAAGCCAGAGACAGCATAAGGAAAGAAACAGTAAAAATTAGATCAGATAAATGAAATAGAGAACAGGAAAACAGGAGAAGAGATTAACAAAACTGAGTTGGTTCTCTGAAAAGGGAAACAAAATTGACAAACCATTAGCTAGATTACCCAAAGGCGCGGGGGGGAGGTGGGAAGAGAGAAGGAAAGAGAGAGACAAAGAGAGAATCCAAATAAAGAAAACTATAAATGAAAAGGAGTCATTCATCTGATGCTACAAAAATGTAAAACATCTGCTCGCCCTCTGACCTGCTGCCTAACGCCAGTGCATTCTGCGCCCCCTGACCATGCCCACGGGCGTGTCCTGGGCCACCTATCTGAAAATGTTTGCTGCCAGCCTCCTGACCATGTGCGCCGGGGCCGGAGTGGTGCACAGGTACTACCAGCCCAACCTGACAATACCTGAAATTCCACCAAAGCCTGGAGAACTCAAAAAGGAGCTTTTGGGACTGAAAAAGAGACAACATGAACCTCAAATTTCTCAACAATAGAAACCTCAAAATACTTAACTCTGCCAAGAACTCCGTGAATAATACTATAAGTATTAAATATATTTTTAAAGTTTATTGAGTCAAACTGCTTGTCTTTAAGCATCTAATGCAATGCTAACTGCAAGTGATGCTCAGGTGTTAACTGATGCATTGAGATTTAATTATGGATCGACCAGTATTTCTTGAAAACTGCCAAAGTTTATATCATCAGCTTTTTGAATGTATTTGAATAGATACTTAGTCTTGGATATCATGTGAGAAAGAATATTTACAGTGTTTCCTGCCCTTATAATTCTGGTTTATTTCTCTGAATAAGCTTGACTATCATGGCAAATGGGAATTATAAATTAACTATAATAAAAGTGTCATTGACAATGAAAAAAAATGTAAACATCAGTGACAACTATGAATAATCATATGCCAACAAATGGGACAACCTAGAAACATACAGTCTACCAAGAATGAATCATGAAGAAATAGAAAATCTGAATGGACCACTAACATGACTAGAAGTCCTAGCCAAAGCAATCAGACAATAATAAATAAATAAATAAATAAATAAATAAAGGCATCCAAATCAGACAGGAAGAAGTAAAATTACCTGTTTGCAGATGACATCATCATGTATATAGAAAATCTTAAAGATTCCACCAAAATTTGTTTTAGAACCAATAAACAAATGCAGTAAAATTGCAGAAAGCAAAATCAACACACAAATATCAGTTGTATTTCTATAGACCAACAGTGAATTATCTGGAAAAAAAAAAGAAAATAATCCCACATACAATAGCTCAAAAACAATAAAATACTTCCAAATAAATTTTACCAAGGAGGTAAATGATTTGCACACTAAAAACTCTAAGATACTGATGAAAGAAATTGAAGAAGACATAAATGAATGGAAAGATATGCCTTGCTCATAGATCAGAAAAATTAATTTTGTTAAAATTTCCATAATACCCAAAGGCATCTATAGATTTAATGCAATTCCTATCAAAATTTCAATGGTGTTTTTCATAGAAATAGAATAAAACAACTCTAAAATTTGTTTGAAACTTCAAAAGACAATGAATAGCCAAAGCTATTCTTTCCTAAGAAGGACAAAGCCAAGGCATCACAATTCCGGACTTCCAGCTCTATTACAAAGCTGTCATCATCAAGACAGCATGGTACTGGCACAAAAACAGACACATAGATCAATGGAACAGAACAGAGAGCCCAGAAATGGACCCTCAACTCTATGGTCAACTCATCTTTGACAAAGCAGGAAAGAATGTCCAATGGAACAAAGATAGTCTCTTCAACAAATGGTGTTGGGAAAATTGGATAGCCACATGCAGAAGAATGAAACTGGACCATTTCCTTACACCACACACAAAAATAGACTCCAAATGGTTGAAAGACCTCAATGTGAGACAGGAGTCCATCAAAATCCTAAAGGAGAACACAGGCAGCAACCTCTT
>NW_023270709.1:28906629-28988266 GCF_011800145.1 Mirounga leonina | reverse complement strand
GAATGAGATCTTGCCATTTGCAACGACGTGGATGGAACTGGAGGGTACTATGTTGAGCAAAATAAGTCAAACAGAGAAAGACATGTATCATATGACCTCACTGATATGAGAAATTCTTAATCTCAGGAAACAAACTGAGGGTTGCTGGAGTGGGGGGTGGGGTAGGAGGGATGGGGTGACTGGGTGATAGACACTGGGGAGGGTATGGGCTCTGGTAAGCGCTGTGAATTGTGCAAGACTGTTGAATCTCAGATCTGTACCTCTGAAACAAATAATGCAATATATGTTAAGAAAAAAAAAAGAAGAAGAAGGTAGCAGGAGGGGAAGAATGAAGCGGGGGAAATCGGAGGGGTAGACAAACCATGAGAGACGATGGACTCTGAAAAACAAACTGAGGGTTCTAGAGGGGAGGGGGGTGGGAGGATGGGTTAGCCTGGTGATGGGTATTGAGGAGGGCACATTCTGTATGGAGCAATGGGTGTTGTGCACAAACAATGAATCATGGAACACTACATCTAAAACTAATGATGTAATGTATGGGGATTAACATAAGAATAAAAAAAAAAGAAGGACAAAGCCAAAAGCATCACATTTCCTGATTTCCAACTGTATTATAAAGTTATATGGTTTGGATTACTATCCCAAGCAAATCAGAAAGTGTGTTGGGATTTAACTTGTATCACTCATTCTAAAAAACATTTTTTTAAAAGAGCAAATTTGGTAGACCTCTGATGAATCTGGAAGGCAAATATTCCTAATGAGTATGAAGCCCAAGCTCCTTTTTAGGTAATCCATGAGGCTTTCAGTATTGCATGGTGTGGGAGGGAGGAAATGGAGCAAGAGAAGGCTCTACAATAGGTCCAGGCTGTAGTGCAAGGAGAACCACCACATGAGAGCTACAGCTCGAGAGACCATATTGTCCTGGTTTATGAGTAATTTTCTTTTTTTTTTTTTAAAGATTTTATTTATTTATTTGACAGAGAGAGAGACAGCGAGAGCAGGAACACAAGCAGGGGGAGTGGGAGAGGGAGAAGCAGGCTTCCCGCTGAGCAGGGAGCCCGATGTGGGACTCGATCCCAGGACCCTGGGATCATGACCTTAGCTGAAGGCAGATGCTTAACGACTGAGCCACCCAGGCGCCCTATGAGTAATTTTCAATAGTATTCCCTTTTACTCTCAAAAGCATCCTAACTTTTACATCAACATGGATGGGACTGGAGGAGATTATGCTAAGTGAAATAAGTCAAGCAGAGAAAGTCAATTATCATATGGTTTCACTTATTTGTGGAACATAAGGAATAGCATGGAGGACATTGGGAGAAGGAAGGGAAAAATGAAGGAGGGAAATCGGAGGGAGAGATGAACCATGAGAGACTATGGACTCTGAGAAACAAACAGGGTTTTAGAGGGGAGGGGGGAGGGGGGATGGGTCAGCCCAGTGATGGGTATTAAGGAGGGCATGTACTGCATGGAGCACTGGCTGTTATACGAAAACAATGGATTGTGGATCACCACATCAAAAACCAGTGATGTATTGTATGGTGACTAACATAACATAATAAAACTAAAAAAAAAAGAAAAAGCATCCTAATATAGCTATAAATTATATGGTCACCCTGATTGTGCCCTAGAAGATAAAAGGCCCATGAAGCATCTGTAGAAGATAGAGTGCTGTGTGGAGGATCTGTCAAGCTCCAGTGGGGAAATGTGAGTGCAAGCTGACAACCATTCTCTACGTGAAAAGGGCTTCTAGCTTGCTGTTGATCTCTGGTCAGACTAAGAAGCTGATTATAAACCACAAAGTAACTAGATAACTCGAGCTGCCTATCATGAAATGAGTATTATCTGATCTACCAAAATCATAACATTGGACATGCTATGTGACAATCCATGTTTAAATATAAATGTCATCCACAGGACAAGGCCTGACCAGGACAGAAGAAAACATGTAATCCATTTGGGGGTGAGGTTCCAACCTACTTTTAGACACAAGTGAAATGCATGTGCCAGGCTCAGTCTCCTGTGGTGTCTTACAGATTTACTGCATCTCCCTCAACCCTCACACACAGCCTCAGGAGACATTCCCTGTGGTGTGAGAAGTTCTCAGTTAACAGTGGACATAGGATTACAAAGTCCAGACTTGGTTAAAATTGAGACAGCACAAAAGTGGACTGTTACTGAATCTGAGGTTTGGCCCTGCTACCATTTCATTCTTCTTGAAAACACACCTACCTACACTGCTCAACTTAAGAAATAAAGCACAATATCATCAATACAGTGTGGAAGTATCATCTTTACTCCTGCACAATTGCAGTACCCCTTGTGAAAGGTGATCACTATTATGAATTTTGTCTTTATTCTTTATTGTTCATCACATTTTTTTACATTGTAATATACCCTGACATAATATGAAATAAGATGTTGTAGGTATTTAAACTTGAAGTATACGGCATTAGACGTATTTTTCTGCAGCTGGTCATTTCAAGCCTTGTTAAGAAGAATAATTATGCATTAAAAATCATTGTGATCATTATCTATGGAATGTACAAAAACATATGGCCCCTTTTAGGACCTATTCTCACAGCGGTTCCTATCACATCCTTCACCTGCTGCCATTCTGGGGGAGTGAATGATGCTAATTACTGACAATGTCTGAGGACTGAGATAGCAAGAGCATTGAAGAGATGGCCCAGGGGCACCAACACTAAGGGAAGGGTCCACAAGGGACAGGCTCAGGAAGGGGGACGACCTACTCAATAAGCCTTCCACAATAAATGGTGCTTAATTGCCTCTTTCTTCTTTGAAAGAGATGACCCCAGAGGTTACATCACCATGTGAACAGAAATGAAATATTGGAAACTTCAATAGCTTTACTTAGCATGGGGACAAAACATCTCATCAGGTCTCTCTTCCAAGTATGACAGAATCCTTGGGGACCTGTGGAAAATGAGCTCCTCACTCTCAGTCCCTGTACTCAGCCAGTTCAATAATGAGGACCCGAGGGTCTACCTTCCTACTCAGGAAGAAGTGCATACTTTGAAAATCTCCCTAACTAGGTATCTAACTTTAAACAACAAACACTGCTCTTTAACCAGGTCCACAGGGATGTCCTCACCATTCTGGGAGAAAGAAGGAGCAAATGCAACAGGTCTCTGATTTCTCAGAAAATAGTGGGACCACCATCAATAAGTCAAACCCAAATGGTGGGTATTCATCCTTTCTGATGGCTGAGTAATATTCCATTGTATATATGGACCACATCTTATTTATCCATTCATCCACTAATGAACTGTTTCCATATGAACCTGTTTCCATATCTTGGTTATTGTAAACAGTGCTGCAATAAACATATGGGCATATAACTTTTTGATAGTCAAACTGTAGAAGAAGCAAAAATGCACTTCAATAGATGAATGGATAAAGAAGATGTGGTCCATATATACAATGGAATATTACTCAGCCATTGGAAAGGATGAATACCCACCATTTGCATCGACATGGATGGAACTGGAGGGGATTATGCTAAGTAAAATAAGTCAAACAGAGAAAGAAAATTATCATATGGTTTCACTTATTTGTGGAACATAAGGAATAGCATGGAGGACATTAGGAGAAGGAAGGGAAAAATGAAGGAGGGGTTGGAAAACAGAGGGAGAGATGAACCATGAGAGACTATGGACTCCAGAAACAATCTGAGGGTTTCAGAGGGGAGGGGTGTTGGGGGGGATGGGCTAGCCTGCTGATGGGTATTAAGGAGGGCACGTGTTGTAATGAGCACTGGGTGTTATATGCAAATAATGAATCATGGAAAACTACATCAAAAACTAATGATGTGCTGTATGGTGACTAACATAACAACGAATTAGTGTTTTTGTTTTCTTTTCTTTTTCGCTTGTTGTGATGAGCACTGGGTGATGTATGGAATTCTTGAATCACTATGTTGTACACCTAAAACTAATGTAACACTGTAGGTTAACTATACTGGAATTGATAAAATAAAATAAAAATTGTTTTTGTTTTCTTTGGGTAAATACCCAGTAGTGTGATTACTGGAACATTTTTCCTTTTAATTTTTGAGGAACCTCCATATGGTTTTCCAGAGTGGTTTCACCAGTTTGGAATCCCACCAATAGTGTAAGAGGGTTCCCCTTTTTCCACATCCTCACCAACACTTGTTACTCTTTGTCTTTTTTATTTTAGCCTTTCTGACAGTTGTAAGGTGAAATCTCATTGTGGTTTTGATTTGCATTTCCCTGATGATCAGTGCTGTTTGAGCATCTTTACATGTGTCTGTTGGCCCTTTGTCTGTCTTCTTTGGAAAAATATCTATTTGGATCCTCCACCATAAATAAGAATGGTATCTTGCCTTTTGCCAACAACATAGATGGACCTAGAGAGTGTAATGTTGAGTGAAATAAGTCAAATACCCTATGATTTCACTCACATGTGGAATTTAAGAAACAAAACAAATGAACAAAGAAAAAAAGAGACAAAAAAAAGACTCTTAAATACAGAGAACAAACTGGTAGTTGCCAGAGGGAAGGTGGGTGGGGGGATGGGTGAAACAGATAAAAAGAATTAAGAGTACACTTATCTATCTCAACAAACACTAAGAAATGTATAGAATTGGGGCACCTGGGTTGTTCAGTCAGTTAAGTGACAAACTCTTGATTTTGGCTCAGGTCATGATCTCAGGGACCTGGGATTGAACCCTGCATCTGGCCCCCCATTCAGGGGGCAGTCTGCTCATAGATTCTCTCTCTCTCTCTCTCTCCCTTTGCTCCCCCCTTGCACATTACTGACAATGTTTAGTTTTTTATATAAACTATATAAAAAAAGAAAGAAATGTATGAAATTGTTGATTATTATATTGCACAACTTAAACTAATATAAGAATATATGATCATTATACTTTAATTAAAAAAGGAAAAGAAACAAAAAAAATAAAACCATGCATTTTTAAGCAGGAAAAAAATAGACTTCAACACACCAATATCTTTTGTGTGTGAGTAAACATTTGGGTAGTGCCAAGTTTGCATCTTAAATAAACAGGGTTTGATTTGGATTTCCCTGATGCCAAGTGATGTTGAACACTTTTTCATGTGTCTGTTGGCCATTTGGATGTCTTATTTGCAGAAATGTCTCTTCATGTCTTCTGCCCATTTCTTCATTGGATTATTTGTTCTTTGGGTGTTGAGTTTGGTAAGTTCTTTATAGATTTTGGATACTAGCCCTTTATCTGATATGTCATTTTACTGTACAGATTTAACTACAGATCTTTTCCATTTGTCTGCTACCTTCCCTCATCCCATCCAGGTAACTTCAAAAACACCAACCTAAGTTCTTAATGTAAACAAAATGCTTTAAAAAAAATGCTAACTAGTAACTTTAAGTGATTTTTCACCATCATTCATACTGTGACATTTTTTTCTTTTATTCAAAAACTATATTAATATAGGGGTTAAGGTAAGGATAGATGAGATGAAAGACAAGTATGCAGATAGATGGATGCATAGATACACAGATACATGGTTAGATAGGTATTGAGGGGAATACTTTGGGTGTCATGCATAGAGTAGAGAGAAATAGACATCAGGCCCATTTTCTTAAAGTTTACACACCGCATGGGGGGCTGTTAAAAAAACTTTGACCTAAGGAATACATGATTATAATTGGTTCTTTTTTTTCATTTGTCAAGTTTTCATTTAAATTTCAGTTAGTTAACATACAGTGTAATATTAGTTTCAGGTATACAATTTAGTGATTCAAAACGTACATACACCACCCAGTGTTCATCACAATAAGTGCACTCTTTAAACCCTTTCACCTATTTCTCCCAACCCACCCACCTCCACTCTAGTAATCATCAATTTGTTCTCTATAGTTAAGAGTCTATTTCCTGGTTTTCCTTTCTTCCTACCCCGCTGCTGTATTTATCTGTTTTGTTTCTTAAATTCCACATATGACCAAAATCATACGGTATTTGTCTTTCTCTGACTGATTTATTTTGATGAGCATAAAACTATTTCCATCCATAACATTGCAAATAGCAAGATTTAACTCTTTTTTATGGCTGAATAATATTACATTGGGTGTGTGTGTGTACACACAGCTAGTGAAATATCTATATATTAGATGTGTGTATGTATATATATAATCTATACTTATTTATGCCATATCTTCCTTATTCATATCAACTGATGGACATTTGGGCTCTTTCCATAATTAGTTTATTGTTGATAATGCTGCTATCAACATCAGGGTGTATATATCTCATCAAATTAGTATATCTGTATCCTTTGGGTAAATACATCCTAGTGCAATTCCTGGATTGTAGGGTAGTTCCATTTGTAACTTTTTGAGGAAACTCCATACTGTTTTCCAGAGTGGCTGCACTAGTTTGCATTCCCACCAACAGCGTCAGAGGCTTTCCCTTTCTCCCAATCCTCCCCAACACCTGTTGTTTCCTGTGTGTTAATTTTACACATTCTGACCGATGTGAGGTGGTATCTCATTGTACTTTTGATTTGTATTTCCCTCATGATAAGTGATGATGAGCATCTTTTCATGTGTTAGTTAGCCATCTGGATGTCTTCTTTGGAGAAATGTCTATACGTGTTTTCCATGTATTTTTTCCTTAATTATTTGTGTTTTGGGTGTTGAGTTTTAGAAGTTCTTTATATATTTTGGATACTAACCCTTATCAGATATGTCATTTGCAAATATCTTCTCTCATGTCATAGGTTGCTTTTTAATTTTCTTCATTGTGTCCTTCACCATGCAGAAACCTTTCATCTTGATGGCGTCTCAATAGTTTATTTTTGCTCTTGTTTCCCTCGCCATGGGAGACGCATCTAGTAAGAAGATGCTATGGCCGATGTCAAAGAGGTTACTGCCTGTGTTCTCCTCCAGGATTTTAATGGTTTCCTGACTCATAGTTAGGTCTTTGATCCGTATTGAATTTATTTTTGTGTCTGATGTAAGAAACGGGTCCAGTTTCATTCTTTTGCATGTTGCTGTCCAGTTCTCCCAACACCAGTTGTTGAAGACACTCTCTTGTTTCCATTGGATATTCTTTCCTGTTTTGTTGGAGGTTAATTGACACTGTAGTTGTGGGTTATCTCTGGGTTTTCTATTTTGCACTACTAGGCGTTTACCAGAGAGATACAAAAACACTAATATGAAGGAATACATGCACCCTGGTGTTGATAGCAGCATTATCAATGATAGCCAAATTTTGGAAACAAACGAAATGCCCATCGATTAGTGAAAGGATAAAGAAGATGTGGTATATATATTTGCAATGACATGGATGGAGCTAGAGAGTATTATCCTAAGCAAAATAAGTCAGTCAGAGAAAGACAAATACCATATCATTTTATTCATATGTGGAATTTAAGAAACAAAAAACAAATGAACATGATAAACAAAAAAACAGAGAGGGAAATCAAGAGAACAGACTGATGGTTACCAGCAGGGAGGTGGGTAGGGGGATAGGTTGAATAGGTGATGGGGATTAAGGAAGGCATTTCTGATGAGCACTGGGTGTTTTATGGAAGATTGAATCACTAAATTCTACACCCGAAATGAATATTACACTGTATTTTCACTAATATTTTTTAAACTATGAAAATTTTTTTTAAAAGAATTTAAAAAGTCAGGATAAGGAATGAAGATAGTTGCCAGAATCTAGAGAAGAGACGATAGTGGTTTGGATTAGGGTAGAGATTGTGGAAGCTTTTTAAAAGTGCGAGGACAGTTAACATGTAATTTGCTTTCAAACTTACCAGTTTGGGTGATAAGTTAGGTACCAGGATGAGAGAGATAACGGTGCCAAAGATAAATGCCATATCTCCTACATAAGAAACTGGGATATCAACAGTGCTACTCACTAAGATATGAAAAAGGAGGAACATTCTTTTCCTCGTTCTGACATCCACAAAATAATTACATTTCATAGGTGAATTTGCTGACCAAGTAAAAGAGTGTGTTCACTATATCAAGCCAAAAGATTTGTACAGAATCGGAGGGTCACATCACTTTAGAACCAGATCTATTCCAAACTTCCAAACTTAAATGTGAGAAATTTCAGAACTTGACTTTAAGAGTAACCTTGCCAAGCTCACCTAGATAAAAATATAATATTAAACATAAATTTAGATCCATAAAAGGATCTAAAACAAAGACCAGATTACTTGGCTCTAATATTTACTTTTACCCATTATTTTTAAGTATTAACATAAAATATTTCCCTTTTTAAATTCCGCATTTAATTATATAGATTGTATTGACAGATTTCTTCTCCTCCTCCTTCTCTTCTTCTTATTCCTCCTGCTCCTCTTCCTCTTCATCTCCATCCTCCTTCACCTCCTTCTATTCTTCTCATTCTAGGACTTGGTCACTAAAGGACTATGGACAAAAGCAATTACACTTCTCTACACGGTTTTGTTCTGCTTGGTTTCTCTGGCCATCCCAAACTGGAGATGGTCCTATCAGGAGTTGTCACTATCTTCTACTTCATTACATGGGTGGGTAATACAGCCATCATCCTTGCATCTCTCCTGGATCCCCATCTGCACACGCCAATGTATTTTTTCCTCAGGAATTTATCTTTCCTGGACCTATGCTTCACGACTAGCATCATCCCTCAAATGCTGGTTAACTTGTGGGGACCTGACAAGACCATCAGCTATGTGGGCTGTGTCACTCAACTCTACGTTTATATGTGGTTGGGGTCCACTGAGTGCCTCCTCCTTGCTGTTATGTCCTATGATCGTTTCATAGCTATCTGTAAGCCCTTGCATTATTTGGTAATCATGAACCCACATCTCTGTCTCAAGATGGCAATCACAGTCTGGAGCATTAGTTTGGCCAATTCTGTAGTACTATGTACACTCACCCTGAATTTGCCTCGATGTGGAAACAACCTTCTGGACCATTTCTTGTGTGAGTTGCCAGCTATGGTCAAAATAGCTTGTATAGACACCACAACAGTTGAAATGTCTGTTTTTGCTTTAGGCATTGTCATTGTCCTTACACCCCTCAGCCTTATTCTTATATCCTATGGCTACATCGCCAAAGCTGTGCTGAGAATAAAGTCAAAAGCAGGCCAGCACAAAGCAATTAATACCTGTGGATCTCATCTCACTGTTGTGTCCATCTTCTATGGAACTATTATCTACATGTACCTACAACCAGGCAACAGTGCCTCCCAAGACCAGGGCAAGTTCCTCACCCTCTTTTACACAATCATCACTCCAAGTCTCAACCCTCTCATTTATACCCTACGGAATAAGGACATGAAGAATTCACTGAGGAAGCTGGTGAGAGTTGACCATGAATCTACAAAATTGAAGAGGAACCAGGTGTCATAGCAAAATATTAGCCTGGATAAGGCAACGAAATATGTTTTCTAATTGTCTTTATTTTTTTCATTCAGATGTAATTGACACAGTGTTATATTAGTTTCAGGTGTACAATATAATGATCCAATGTTCAACCTGATAAGGGTACTCTATATCCCCTTTATCTATATCACCCATCAATGTCCCTCCTCCCCACTGGCAACCACTTGTTTGTTCTCTATGTTTAAGTGTCTGTTTTTTTGTTTGTCTCTTTTTTGTTGTTCATTTGTTTTGTTTCTTCAATTTCACATATGAGTGAACTTATATGGTATTTGTCTTTCCTGCCTGACTTAGTTCACTTAGCATTACTCCCTCTAGATCTATCCACGTTTTCACCAATGACAAGGTTCTGTTCTTTTTATGGCTGAGTAATATTCCATTGTGTGTATACATACACCATATTTTCTTTATCTATTCATCTATAAATGGTCACTCATGTTGCTTCTATATTTTGGCTATTATAAGTAAGGCTGCAATAATTGTAAGGGTGCATATATCTTTTCAAGTTAGTTTTTATGCCTGTTTGCTTTCTTTGGGTAACCCAGCAGTGGAATTACTGGATCATATGGCAATTCTGTTTTTAACCTTTCAAGGAAACTCCATACTCTTTTCCACAATAATGCACCAATTTGTATCTCAACCACTGGTGCAAGAAAATAGTAATTTTTTTTATATCAGCCATAGATACATTTCTCTAAATATATCTCCTCGGACAAGGGAAACAAAGGAAAAATTGAACTATTAGGACTACACCAAAATAAAAAGGTTTTGCACAGGAAGGAAAACACCCACAAACAAAAACTCAGCCTACTGAATGGGAGAAGATGTTTGCAAATGACATACCCAAAAAGGGGCTCATATCCAAAATATATAAAGAACTTATACAACTCAACACCAAAAAAACCAAAAAATCCAATTTCAAAAATGGGTGAAGGATCTGAATATTTTTCCAAAGAAGATACAGATGGTCAATGAGTACAAGAAAGGATGCTAAAGATTACTAATCATCAGGGAAATGCAAATTAAAATACCCATAAGATATCACTTTTCATCTGTCAGAATGGCTAAAATCAAAAACAGAAGAAATAACAAGTGTTGGCAAGGATGTGGAGGAAAAGAAACCTTCGTGCACTATTGGTGTGAATCTGTCTTTAATTTCTAGTGAAGTAACCAATCCCTAGACCATAGACATAATTAATAGAATCGTTGCTGTATATGAACATTCTGTGAATGCAATACTTAGCTCTATTATGACTCTAAACATTGGCATAAATTCAGAGAAAATAGTCAATAGGAATTTGTAATTTTGTTTGTAATATAAAAAACACAAAGGGGATGTAAACATAAACCTGAATGCATTTAATTCATTCTAAAATCCCACAGAAACTGTTTTGATATCTAGTTTTGTATTTTCTATGCTAATGCTTGGATCTTCAGAAATATAGACTTGAATGAATGGATACATATACAATATGGTTTGTATATTAAATAATAACAAATATTGATCTTGTACATTAAATCTCTTGTGATGCCATACATTTATCAATATCATGAGTAAAGGATCTTTGTTATTTAAGTTATTTCTTCATTAATATTATACAAGGAAGTGAGAAGACATAAATTAGAGGGATTAAAAGGTGATAAAATAGTCTTATTCATTATGTATTCGTTCATGAAACATTTATTCCATGACTGTCTCAACCTCAATGGAAAAAATAATACAATTCCTTCGACATTAGTTAGGATTTGGCTTTGATCTTTCTATAGATCTTGGAATTTATGGAAATATTGAGAAATGTAGATTTGTATATTTTTATGTAGTGGAATTTCTTTTTGTTTCTTTTATTGTTGTTCTTTTTTTGTTTTTTGTTTTGTTTTGTTTTTATATTCCCAAAATGCCTTTATTTTTTTCCTAGGATACATAATTTTATCTATTACAAAGAATCTTTTTTTATTATGTTCAGTTACCCACTGTATAGTACATCATTAGTTTTTTATGTAGTGTTCAATGATTCATTAGTTACGTATAACACCCAGTGCTCATCACAGCACGTGCCTTCCTCAATACCCATCACCCTGTTACCCCATCCCCCTGCCCCCGCCCCTCTTGAACCCTCAGATTGTTTCCTGGGGTCCATAGTCTCTCATGGTTCATCTCCCTCTCTGATTTCTCCCTCTTTGGATTTCCCTCTCTTCCCCTACGGTCCTCTGAGCTATTGCTTATGTTCCACATATGAATGAAACCATATGATAATTGTCTTTCTCTGCGTGACTACTTCACTTAACATAATCCCCTCCAGTTCCATCTATGTTGATGCAAATAGTGGGTATTCATCCTTCCTGAGGGCTGAGTAATATTCCATTGTATATATGGACCACATCTTCTTTATCCATTCATCTGTTGAAGGGCATCTTGGCTCCTTCCATACTTTGGCTATTGTGGACATCACTGCTGTGAACCATTGGGGTGCATGTGCCCCTTCTTTTCACTACATGTGTATCTTTGGTGTAAATACCTAGTAGTGCAATTGCTGGGTCATAGGGTAGCTCTATTTTTAACTTTTTGAGGAACCTCCATAGTGTTTTCCAGAGTAGCTGTACCAGCTAGCATTCCCACCAACAGTGTAAGAGTGTTCCCCTTTCTCTACATCCTAGCCAATATTTGTTGTTCCTCTTTTGTTAATTTTTGCCATTCTAACTGGTGTGGGCTGGTATCTCATTGTGGTTTTGATTTGTATTTCCCTGATGGCTAGTGATATTGTACATATTTCATGTGTCTGTTAGGCATTTGTATGTCTTCTTTGTAGAAGTGTCTGTTCATGTCTTCTGCCCATTTATTGACTGGATTGTTTGCTTTTTGGAGTATTGAGTTTGAGAAGTTCTTTATAGATCTTGGATACCAGCCCTTTATCTGTAATGTATTTCCAAATATCTTCTCCAATTCCATGGGTTGCCTCTTGGTTAGTTAACTGTTTTCTTTGCTGTGCAAAAGTTTTTATATTGCTTTCTGGCTTGCCAGGTCTCTGTGGACAGGTCTGATGTTATTTTGATGTTCCTCTCTCCATACGTAAAAAATTTCTTCCTCCTAACTAATCTGATGATAGTTTCCTTGGCTGTAGGATTTGCAAGTTTCATTATTATAAGTCGGGGTGTTGGTCTATTGTTATTAATCTTGGGAGGGGTCCTCTCTGCCTCTTCCATATAAATACTTGTTTCCTTCCCCAGATTAGGGAAGTTCTCAGCTATGATTTGTTCAATTATACCTTCTAGTCCTCTCTAAAATACCATTGGCAGTTTTCAAAGAGCTGGAACAAATAATCCTAAAATTTGTGTGGAACCAGAAAACTACACAGATTGCCAAGGGAATGTTGAAAAAGATAAACAAAGCTGGGGGCATCACGTTGCCTGATTTCAAGCTATATTACAAAGGAGTGATCACCAAGACAGCATGGTACTGGAAGTAAAAAAGACACAAAGACCAATGGAAAAGAATAGAGAGCCCAGATATGGACCCTCAACTCTATGGTCAACCAATCTTTGAGAAATCAGAAAAAATAATCCAGTACTGGGAAAATTGGACGGCCATATACAGAAGAATGAAACCCGACCATTCTCTTACACCATACACAAAGATAAACTCACAATGGATGAAAGACCTCAATGTGAGAGAGGAATCAATAAAATCCTAGATGAGAACATAGGCAGTAACCTCTTCGACATAGGCCACAGCAACTTCTTTCAAGACACGTCTCCAAAGGCAAGGAAAACAAAAGTGAAAGTGAACTTTTGGGACTTCATCAAGATAAAAAGCTTCTGCAGAGCAAAGGAAACAGTCAACAAAACAAAGAGGCAACCCACAGAATGGGAGAAGATATTTGCAAATGACACTTACAGACAAAGGGCTGATATCCAAGATCTATAAAGAACTTCTCAAACTTAACACCCAAAAAACAAATAATCAAGTCAAAAAATGGGCAGAAGGATGTGAGGAGAAACGATGGCACAGGAGTAGGGGACCCTATTTGAACTGGTCCCCGGAATTGACCTGGATATCTACCAGACCATTCTGAGCACCCATGAAATCAGCCTGAGATGTAGAAAGATAGATCTGGATCTCTGCAAACAGAATATCACAGATGGTTGGTTTCAAGGAACCGGAGCAGAAGGAAACCTGGCTGTGGGGATCCTACACCACTGGTGAGCAATAGCTTCCCGCGCTTGAGACGGGACATAGGCTTGCAGACCGGTAGCGGGGGGGAAAGGACTTTACGGCACCACCCGGGACAGAAACCCAGAGCGGCAGGGTCCCACATGTGAACTGGGTGTGGCTGGCAGTTTTAGAAGCACAAAGGGCAGAGACGTGCCCCATCCTGGGGGCAGGACTAGGGGCGCTGCGGAGGGGCACACAACCCAGGATGCTGCACTTTATAACAGCACCTACAGAAACGGGGATAGTGTGGCCTGGAGAGCTCACTGAAGAACAGACTGTGATCTCTCTGCTCTGAGGCAGAGGGTTGGAAATGGTCTCTTCTGCTCAGACTCTCGGAAGAGACATGGAAAGCCACTAGAGAACAAATGCCCCAAACACTGGTTCCCACTGAGCTCATCCCCCACCACAGAGGGGCAGGGCAACTCTGCCCAAACAGGATTGCCTGAGTTACACTGAGGCAGGTCCTTCCCCCAGAGGACAGGCTGGGAGAACAAAAGGCCAGCAACCCTAAAGTACCTAGAAAACAGCTGCATCTTGCTTGCCTTCTGTCAATAATTTGGACTCTATACATTCCCTCATCCACCCATCAACAGAATGACTAGGAGGAGGAACATCCAAAATAGAAAAACTCAGAGATTATGACTTACACTGCAGATTTACAAATGGATGCAGATAAAACCAAGATGTCGGAGATGGAATTCAGGCTAGCAATTGTGAAGACAATGGCTAGAATGGAGAAATCAATTAATGGCAACATAGGGTCTCTAACAGCAGAAATGAAAGGTGAATTGGCAGAACTTAAAAATGCTATCAATGAGATCCAATCTAATCTGGATAATCTAACACATAGGGTAAGTGAGGCAGAAGAATGAATCAGTGACCTGGAAGACAAATTAATAGATAAAAAGGGAAAAGAGGAGGCCACGAAAAAACAACTCAGAATCCATGAAAATAGAATCAGAGAAATAAGTGACACCATGAAGCATTCCAATGTCAGAATTATTGGAATCCCAGAGGGAGTGGAGAGAGAGAGAGGACTAGAAGATATATTTGAGCAAATCGTAGCTGAGAACTTCCTTAATCTGGGGAATGAAACAAACATTCATGTCCTAGAGGCAGAGAGGACTGCTCCCAGATCAAGGAAAACACGCCAACACCCCGGCATGTAATAGTAAAACTCGCAAATATTAGAACAAAGGAAATCATCTTAAGGGCAGTTAGGGGGAAGAGATCCCTTACATACAGAGGGAGGAACATCAGAATAACGTCAGACCTATCCACAGACCTAGCAAGCCAGAAAGGCCTGGCAAGACATATTCAGGGTACTAAACAAGAATAACATGCAGCCAAGAGTTCTTTAGCCGGCGAGGCTGTCATTTAGAATGGATGGAGAGATGCAGAGCGTCCAAGACTGGCAGAAATTGAAAGAATATGTGACCACTAAGCCGGCCCTGCAAGAAATATTAAGGGGGGTTCTAAAAAAGAGAAAGATACCAAGACTGAACTACAACAGAAATTTACAGGGACAATCTATAAAAACAACACCTTCACAGGCAACATGATGACAATTAATTCATATCTTTCAATAATCACTCTCAACGTGAATGGCCTAAACTCTCCCATAAAACGGCACAGGGTTGCAGATTGGATAAAAAGACAGGACCCATCCATATGCTGTCTACAAGAGACTCATTTTGAACCTAAAGATACATCCAGACTGAAAGTGACGGGATGGAGATCCATCTTCCATGCCAGCGGACCTCAAAAGAAAGCTGGGGTAGTAATTCCTATATCTGACAAATTAGATTTTAAACTAAAGTCTGTAGTTAGAGACACAGAAGGACACTATATCATCCCTAAAGAGTCTATCCAACAAAAAGATCTAACAATTGTAAATATCTATGCCCCTAACATGGGCAGCCCCCAACACGGGCAGCCATTTAACCCACTGTAAAACCAAAATAAAGAGTCATATTGATAACAATACATTAATTGTAGGAGACCTCAATACTCCACTCTCAGCAATGGACAGATCATCTAAGCAGAAAATCAACAAGGAAACAAGAGCTTTGAATCATACACTGGACCAGATGGACCTCATAGATATTTACAGAAAATTCCACCCTAAAACAACAGAATACTCATTCTTCTCTAACGCACATGGAAATTTCTCCAGAATAGACCACATACTGGGTCACAAATCAGGTCTCAACCGATACCAAAAGATTGAGATTATTCCCTGCTTATTCTCAGACCACAATGCTCTAAAACTGGAACTCAATCACAAGAAAAAAATTGGCAGAAATTCAAACACTTGGAAGCTAAAGACCACTCTGCTCAAGAATGTTTGGGTCAACCAAGAAATCAAAGAACTTAAACAATTCATGGAAATCAATGAGAACGAAAACACATCGGTCCAAAACCTATGGGATACTGCAAAGGCGCTCCTAAGGGGGAAATACATAGCCATCCAAGCCTCACTCAAAAAAATAGAAAAACCCTGAATTCACCAACTAACTTTACACCTTAAAGAACTAGAGAAAAAGCAACAAGTCATGCCTAAGCCACGCATTAGAAGAGAAATAATTAAAATTAGAGCAGAAATCAATGAATTAGAAACCAGAAACACAGTAGACCAGATCAACGAAACTAGAAGTTGGTTCTTTGAAAGACTTAATAAGATTGATAAACCACTGGCCAGACTTATCCAAAAGAAAAGAGAAAGGACCCCGAATTAATAAAATTATGAATGAAAGGGGAGAGATCACGACTAATACCAAGGAAATAGAAACAATTATTAGAAATTATTATCAACAACTCTATGCCAATAAACAGAGCAATCTGGATGAAATGGAGGCCTTCCTGGAAATCTATAAGCTGCCAAGACTGAAACAGGAAGAAATTGACAACCTGAATAGGCCAATAACCAGTAACGAGATTGAAGCAGTGAGCAAAAACCTCCCAAAAAACAAGAGTCCAGGGCCTGATGGATTCCCTGGGGAATTCTACCAAACATTCAAAGAAGAAATAATACCTATTCTACTGAAGCTGTTTCAAAAAATAGAAACAGAAGGAAAACTTCCAAACTCATTATGAGGCCAGCATTACCTTAATCCCCAAACCAGGCAAAGACCCCATCAAAAAGGAGAATTTCAGACTGATATCCCTGATGAATATGGATTCCAAAATCCTCAAAAAAATCCTAGCTAATAGGATCCAACAATACATTAAAAGGATCATCCACCACGACCAAGTGGGATTTATCCTCGGGATGCAAGGGTGGTTCAACATTCGCAAAACACTCATGTGATAGAACACATTAATAAGAGGAGGGAGAAGAACCATATTGTCCTCTCAATTGATGCAGAGAAAGCATTTGACAAAATACAGCATCCTTTCCTGATTAAATCTCTTCACAGTATAGGGATAGGGATAGAGGGAACATTCCTCAAGTTCATAAAATCCATCTTTGAAAAACCCACAGCAAATATCATCCTAAATGGGGAAAAGCTGAGAGCCTTTCCCTTAAGATCAGAAACACGTCAAGGATGCCCACTCTCATCACTGTTGTTCAACATAGTACCAGAAGTCCTAGCAACAGCAATCACACAACAAAAAGAAATAAAATGTATTCAAATTGGCAAAGAAGAAGTCAAACTCTCTCTTTTCGCAGACGACATGATACTTTATGTGGAAAACCCAAAAGACTCCACCCCCCCAAATTACGAGAACTCATCCAGCAATTCAGTAATGTGGCAGGATACAAAATCAATGCACAGAAATCAGTTGCTCTCTTATACCCTAACAACACAACTGTAGAAAGAGAAATTAGAGAAATGATTCCATTTACAATAGCACCAAAAACCATTAGATACCTCGGAATAAACCTAACCAAAGAGGTAAAGGATCTATACTCTAGGAACTACAGAACACTCATGAAAGAAATTGAAGAAGACACAAAAAGATGGGAAAATATTCCATGCTCATGGATTGGAAGAATAAACATTGTTAAAACGTCTATGCTACCCAGAGCAATCTATACCTTCAATGCCATCCCGATCAAAACTCCAATGACATTTTTCAAAGTGCTGGAACAAACAATCCTAAAGTTTGTATGGAATCAGAAAAGACCCCGAATCACCAAGGAAATGTTGAAAAAGAAAAACAAAGTTGGAGGCATCACGTTGCCCAATTTCAAGCTATAGTACAAAGCAGTGATTACCAAGACAGCATGGTACTGGCACAAAAACACACATATAGACCAATGGAACAGAATAGAGAACTCAGATATGGACCCTCAACTCTATGGTCAAATAGTCTTTGACAAAGCAGGAAAAAACATGCAATGGAAAAAAGACACTCTCTTCAATAAATCATGCTGGGAAAATTGGACAGCCACATGCAGTAGAATGAAAATCGACCATTCTCTAACACCCTACACAAAGATAAACTCAAAGTGCATAAAAGACCTCAATGTGACACAGGAATCCATCAAAATCCAAGACGAGAACATAGGCAGTAACCTCTTTGATATCGCCCACAGCAACTTCTTTCAAGATACATCTCCAAAAGCTAGTGAAAGAAAAGCAAAAATGAACTTTTGGGACTTCATCAAGATAAAAAGTTTCTGCACAGCAAAGGAAACAGTCAACAAAACAAAGAGGCAACCCACAGAATGGGACAAGATATTTGCAAATGACACTACAGATAAAGGGCTGGTATTCAAGATCTATAAAGAACTTCTCAAGCTCAACGCCCAAAAAACAAATAATCAAGTCAAAAAGTGGGCAGAAGGCATGAAAAGACACTTCTCTGAAGAAAACATACAAATGGCTAACAGACACATGAAAAAATGTTCGTCATCATTAGTCATCAGGGAAATTCAAATCAAAACCACATTGAGATACCATCTTACACCAGTTAGAATGGCAAAAATGGACAGGGAAAGAAACAACAAATGTTGGAGAGGTTGTGGAGAAAGGGGAACCCTCTTACACTGCTAGTGGGAATGCAAGTTGGTGCAGCCACTTTAGAAAATAGTGTGGAGGTTCCTCAAGAAGTTAAAAATAGAGCTACCCTAGTGAGAGTAGGGAAAGATGGCGGAGGAGTAGGGGACCCTATTTCAACTGGTCCCCGGAATTGAGCTGGATATCTACCAGACCACTCTGAGCACCCACGAAACCAGCCTGAGATGTAAGAAGATCTGGATCTCTACAAACAGAATATCACAGGCAGTTGGTTTTGAGGTATGAAGCGGGAGCCGTGATTCTGCGGGCAGATATCGGAGGATAAGCGGTGGCGGGAGGGTGCCTGGACGTGGGGATCCTACACCGCTGGTGAGTGACATCCTCGCACGCTGCGGACGGGGCACAGACTCGCAGACCGGTAGCAATCGGAAAGGACTTTAAGGCAGCCCCCGGGGTGGAAACCCCAAGCGGCAGAGTCGCGCGTGCGAACTGGGAGCGGCTGGCATTTTTAGAAGCACAAAGGGCAGAGAAGTGCCCCAACCTGGAGGCAGGACTGGGAGCACTGCGGAGGGGCACACAACCCAGGACGCTGAAGTTTATAGCAGCACAGACAGAAATGGAGACAGTGTGGCCTGGAGAGCTCACTGAAGAACAGACTGCAATCTCTCTGCTCTGAGGCAGAGGGTTGGAAATGGTCTCTTCTGCTCTGACTCGCAGAAGAGACGCGGAAAGCCACCAGAGAAAGGCGCCAGAGAACAAAAGCGCCAAAGACTGATTCCCACTGGGCCCATCCCCCACCACAGGGGCGCAAGGCAACTCCGCCCAAACAGGGTTGCCTGAGTAACAGCTTGGCAGGCCCCTCCCCCAGAAGACAGCCTGGGAAAACAAGAGGCCAGCAACCCTAAGGTCCCAAGAAAACAGGTGCATCTTGCTTGGATTCTGGTCAATAATTTGGACTCTATACATTCCCTCAAACACCCATCAACAGAATGACTAGGAGGAGGAGCCCCCAAAACAGAAAAGACTCAGAGATTATGACTTATGCTGCAGATTTACAAATGGAGGCAGATATAACCAAGATGTCGGAGATGGAATTCAGGCTAGCAATTGTGAAGACAATGGCTAGAATGGAGAAATCAATTAATGGCAACATAGAGTCTCTAAGGGCAGAAATGAAAGGTGAATTGGCAGAACTTAAAAATGCTATCAATGAGATCCAATCCAATCTAGATAATCTAACAGCTAGGGTAACTGAGACAGAAGAGAGAATAAGCGATCTGGAAGACACTATAATAGATAAAAAGGGAAAAGAGGAGGCCAGGGAAAAACAACTCAGAATCCATGAAAATAGAGTCAGAGAAATGAGTGACACCATGAGGCGTTCCAATGTCAGAATAATTGAAATCCCAGAGGGAGTGGAGAGAAAGAGAGGACTAGATGTATTTGAGCAAATCATAGCTGAGAACTTCCCTAATCTGGGGAATGAAACAAATATTCAAGTCCTAGAAGCAGAGAGGACCCCTCCTAAGACCAAGGAAAACAGGCCAACACCCCGGCATGTAAGAGTAAAACTTTCAAATCTTAGAACCAAGGAAACCATCTTAAGGGGAGTTAGGGGGAAGAGATTCCTTATGTACAGAGGGAGGAACATCAGAATAACGTCAGACCTATCCACAGAGACCTGGCAAGCCAGAAAGGCCTGGCAAAACATATTCAGGGTACTAAATGAGAAGAACACGCAGCCAAGAATACTTTATCCGGCAAGGCTTAAATTTAGAATGGACGGAGAGATGCAGAGCTTCCAGGACTGGCAGAAGTTGAAAGAATATGTAACCACTAAGCCGGCCCTGCAAGAAATATTAAGGGGGGTTCTATAAAAGGAGGAAGACCCCAAGAGTGAACTACAACAGAAACTTACAGGGACAATCTATAAAAACAACATCTTCACAGGCAACATGATGACAATTAATTCATATCTTTCAATAATCACTCTCAACGTGAATGGCCTAAACTCTCCCATAAAACGGCACAGGGTTGCAGATTGGATAAAAAGACAGGACCCATCCATATGCTGTCTACAAGAGACTCATTTTGAACCTAAAGATACATCCAGACTGAAAGGGAAGGGATGGAGATCCATCTTCCATGCCAGCGGACCTCAAAAGAAAGCTGGGGTAGCAATTCTTATATCAGACAAATTAGATTTTAAACTAAAGTCTGTAGTCAGAGACACAGAAGGACACTATATCATTCCTAAAGGGTCTATCCAACAAGAAGATCTAACAATTATAAATATCTATGCCCCCAACATGGGAGCCGCCATCTACATAAGCCAACTGTTAACCAAAATAAAGAGTCATATTGATAACAATACATTAATTGTAGGAGACCTCAATACTCCACTCTCAGCAATGGACAGATCATCTAAGCAGAAAATCAACAAGGAAACAAGAGCTTTGAATGATACATTGGACCAGATGGACCTCATAGATATTTACAGAACATTCCACCCTAAAACAACAGAATACTCATTCTTCTCGAGCACACATGGGACATTCTCCAGAATAAACCATATACTGGGTCACAAATCAGGTCTCAACCGATACCAAAAGATTGAGATTATTCCCTGCATATTCTCAGACCACAATGCTCTAAAACTGGAACTCAATCACAAGAAAAAAATTGGCAGAAATCCAAACACTTGGAAGCTAAAGACCACTCTGCTCAAGAATGTTTGGGTCAACCAAGAAATCAAAGAAGAACTTAAACAATTCATGGAAATCAATGAGAACGAAAACACGTCGGTCCAAAACCTATGGGATACTGCAAAGGCGGTCCTAAGGGGGAAATACATAGCCATCCAAGCCTCACTCAAAAAAAATAGAAAAATCCCAAATTCACCAACTAACTTTACAACTTAAAGAACTAGAGAAAAAGCAACAAACGATGCCTAAGCCACGCATTAGAAGAGAAATAATTAAAATTAGAGCAGAAATCAATGAATTAGAAACCAGAAACACAGTAGATCAGATCAATGAAACTAGGGTTCTTTGAAAGACTTAATAAGATTGATAAACCACTGGCCAGACTTATCCAAAAGAAGAGAGAAAGGACCCGAATTAATAAAATTATGAATGAAAGGGGAGAGATCACGACTAACACCAAGGAAATAGAAACAATTATTAGAAATTATTATCAACAACTCTCTGCCAATAAACATGGCAATCTGGATGAAATGGAGGCCTTCCTGGAAATCTATAAGCTGCCAAGACTGAAACAGGAAGAAATTGACAACCTGAATAGGCCAATAACCAGTAACGAGATTGAAGCAGTGAGCAAAAACCTCCCAAAAAACAAGAGTCCAGGGCCTGATGGATTCCCTGGGGAATTCTACCAAACATTCAAAGAAGAAATAATACCTATTCTACTGAAGCTGTTTCAAAAAATAGAAACAGAAGGAAAACTTCCAAACTCATTCTATGAGGCCAGCATTACCTTAATCCCAAAACCAGGCAAAGACACCATCAAAAAGGAGAATTTCAGACCGATATCCCTGATGAATATGGATTCCAAAATCCTCAACAAAATCCTAGCTAATAGGATCCAACAATACATTAAAAGGATCATCCACCACGACCAAGTGGGATTTATCCCCGGAATGCAAGGGTGCTTCAACATTCGCAAATCAATCAATGTGATAGAACACATTAATAAGAGGAGGGAGAAGAACCATAGGGTCCTCTCAATTGATGCAGAAAAAGCATTTGACAAAATACAGCATCCTTTCCTGATTAAAACTCTACAGAGTATAGGAATAGAGGGAACATTCCTCAAGCTCATAAAATCCATCTACGAAAAACCCACAGCGAATATCATCTTAAATGGGGAAAAGCTGAGAGCCTTTCCCTTAAGATCAGGAACACGTCAAGGATGCCCACTCTCACCACTGTTGTTCAACATAGTACTAGAAGTCCTAGCAACAACAATCACACAACAAAAAGAAATAAAAGGTATTCAAGTTGGCAAAGAAGAAGTCAAACTCTCTCTTTTCGCAGATGACATGATACTTTATGTGGAAAACCCAAAAGACTCCACTCCCAAATTACTAGAACTCATCCAGCAATTCAGTAATGTGGCAGGATACAAACTCAAAGCACAGAAATCAGTTGCTTTCTTATACGCTAACAATGCAACTATAGAAAGAGAAATTAGAGAAATGATTCCATTTACAATAGCACCAAAAACCATAAGATACCTCGGAATAAACCTAACCAAAGAGGTAAAAGATCTATACTCTAGGAACTACAGAACACTCATGAAAGAAATTGAAGAAGACACAAAAAGATGGAAAAATATTCCATGCTCACGGATCGAAAGAATAAACATTGTTAAAATGTCTATGCTACCCAGAGCAATCTATACCTTCAATGCCATCCCGATCAAAATTCCAATGACATTTTTCAAAGTGCTGGAACAAACAATCCTAAAATTTGTATGGAATCAGAAAAGACCCTGAATCGCCAAGGAGATGTTGAAAAAGAAAAACAAAGCTGGAGGCATCACGTTGCCCAATTTCAAGCTATATTACAAAGGAGTGATTACCAAGACAGCATGGTACTGGCACAAAAACAGACATACATGGGCGCCTGGGTGGCTCAGTTGGTTAAGCAACTGCCTTCGACTCAGGTCATGATCCTGGAGTCCCTGGATCGAGTCCTGCATCGGGCTCCCTGCTCAGCAAGGAGCTTGCTTCTCCCTCTGACCCTCCCCCCCTCATGTGCTCTCTCTCTCTCTCATTCTCTCTGTCTCAAATAAATATATAAAATCTTTAAAAACAAAACAAAACAAAAACAGACATACAGACCAATGGAACAGAATAGAGAACCCAGATATGGACCCTCAACTCTATGGTCAAATAATCTTTGACAAAGCAGGAAAAAACATGCAATGGAAAAAAGACACTCTCTTCAGTAAATGGTGCTAGGAAAATTGGACAGCCATATGCAGAAGAATGAAACTTGACCATTCTCTAACACCATTCACAAAGATAAACTCAAAATGCATGAAAGACCTCAATGTGAGACAGGAATCCATCCAAATCCTAGAGGAGAACATAGGCAGTAACCTCTCTGACATCGGCCACAGCAACTTCTTTCAAGATACATCTCCAAAAGCTAGTGAAAGAAAAGCAAAAATGAACTTTTGGGACTTCATCAAGATAAAAAGCTTCTGCACAGCAAAGGAAACAGTCAACAAAACAAAGTCGCAACCCACAGAATGGGAGAAGATATTTGCAAATGACACTACAGACAAAGGGCTGGTATCCAAGATCTATAAAGAACTTCTCAAACTCAACACCCAAAAAACAAGTAATCAAGTCAAAAAGTGGGCAGAAGGCATGAAAAGACACTTCTCTGAAGAAAACATACAAATGGCTAACAGACACATGAAAAAATGTTCATCATCATTAGCCATCAGGGAAATCCAAATCAAAACCACATTGAGATACCACCTTATACCAGTTAGAATGGCAAAAATGGACAGGGAAAGAAACAACAAATGTTGGAGAGGTTGTGGAGAAAGGGGAACTGTTGGTGGGAATGCAAGTTGGTACAGCCACTTTGGAAAACAGTGTGGAGGTGCCTCAAAAATTTAAAAATAGAGCTACCCAATGACCCAGCAATTGCACTCCTGGGTATTTACCCCAAAGACACAGATGGAGTGAAAAGAAGGGCATATGCACCCCAATGTTCATAGCAGCAATGTCCGCAATAGCCAAACTGTGGAAAGAGCCGAGATGCCCTTCAACAGATGAATGGATAAAAATGATGTGGTCCATATATGCAATGGAATATTACTCAGCCATCAGAAAAGATGAATACCCAACTTTTACATCAACATGGATGGGACTGGAGGAGATTATGCTAAGTGAAATAAGTCAAGCAGAGAAAGTCAATTATCATATGGTTTCCCTTATTTGTGGAACATAAGGAATAACATGGAGGACATTAGGAGTAGGAAGGGAAAAATGGGCGGGGGGAATTGGAGGGAGAGATGAACCATGAGAGACTATGGACCTGAGAAACAAACAGGGTTTTAGAGGGGAGGGGGGAGGGGGGATTGGTTAGCCCGGTGATGGGTATTAAGGAGGGCACGTACTGCATGGAGCACTGGGTGTTATACGAAAACAATGGATCGTGGATCACTACATCAAAAACTAATGATGTATTTTATGGTGACTAACATAACATAATAAAATTTAAAAAAAAAAAAATAGAGCTACCCTATGTCCCAGGAATTGCACTACTAGGTATTTACCACAAAGATACAGATGTAGTGAAAAGAGGGGGCACATGCACTCCAATATTCATAGCAGCAATGTTCACAACAGCCAAACTGCGGAAGGAGCCAAGATGCCCTTCAACAGAAAAATGGATAAAGAAGATGTGGTACATATGTAGAATGGAATATTGCTCAGCCATCAGAAAGGAAGAATACCCATCATTTGCATCAACATGGATGGAATTGGAGGGAATTATGCCTAGTGAAATAAGTCAAGCAGAAAAAGACAATTATCATATGGTTTCACTCATATGCGGAACATAAGGAATAAGGCAGAGGACAATTGGGGGGAGGGAGAGAAACCGGAGGGGGGAGAAATCAGAGAGGGAGACAAACCATGAGAGACTCTGGACTCCATGAAACAAACTGAGGGTTTTAGAGGGGAAGGGGGCTGGAGGGATGGGGTAGCCAGGTGATGGGTATTAAGGAGGGCACACGTTGTAATAAGCACTGGGTGTTATACACAACTAAGGAATCATTGAACACTACTAAATAAATAAATAATAAATAAATAAATAAATACCATGTTCTAAATGGTAGGTCAGACACAGAGATAAGCCCACAGAAATTATGCATTTAATAGTCTCCCACTAATCTTGCAGGATCCTAGTGAATATTAAATATATACTGAAATGCTGATAGCTGATGTATTCATATTATGTTCAATCCTCTGAAAAACCAAGCGTATTACAAGAAAAGTATATATGTATGTGTGTGTGTATCACTCAGAATATATTTTCTAAATTCAATTAAATATAATTTTAATTACTTTTTAACAAAAAAAAGTAATTATTGATTGGTAGGTATTTATTGCCATTTAATTAAATGTTTTATCATTGTTTCTGGAGATTTTCTCTGATCCTTTATTGCCTTTGTCATTTTTTGGTCTCTCCTTTGCACTCAGAGTCCCCTTTAATATTTTTTGCAGGGCTAGTTTAGTGGTCACAAACTCCTTTAGTTTTGGTTTGCTGGGAAACTCTCCTATTCTGAATGATAGCCTTGCTGAGTAGACTTTTCTTAGTGGAAGATTTTTTCCCATTTGGCATTCTTTTTAGTATTTTTTTTTATTAGTTTCAGAGGTAGAATTCAGTGATTCATCAGTTGCATATAACACCCAGTGTTCATTACATCAAGTGCCCTCCTTAATGCCCATCACCCAGTTCCCCATCGCCCAACCCACTTCCCATCCAGCATTCTGAATATGTCATGCCACTCCATCTGTCTTGCCAATTATCAGTTGAGAAATCCCCAGCTACTATTATGGGTTTTCCCTTGTCTGTTAAGTTCTTTTGTTTGCTGTTTTCAAGATTTTTTCTTTATCACTATATTTTGTGCATTTGATTAGAATATGTCTTTGTGTTGGCCTGCTTTTGTTGATTTTGATGGAAGTTCTCTGTGCCTCCTGGATTTGAATATCTGTTTCTTTCCCCAGATTAGAGAGGTTTTCCACTATTATGTCTTGAAATAAATTTTCTGCTTCCCTTTGTCTCTCTTCTCCTAGGTCTCCTATAATATGAATATTATTACATTTGTTGGAGTCACTGAGTTCCCTAAGTCTATTGTCATCATCTGTAATTCTTCTTTCTCTCCTTTGTTCAGCTTCATTAATTTCCAGTATTTTATCTTCTGTATCACTCCTTCGTTTTCCTCTTCCTTCCAGAGTGCTGTTCATTTCATCAAGCCTGTTTCCAATCTAGTTTATTGCATTCTTCATCTTTGATTGATTCTTTTTTAACTCTTTTATGTCTGTGGTAAGGGTCTCCCCAATGTCTTCCATTTTTTTCTCAAGCCCAGTGTGTATCCTTATGATTGCAGCTTTAAATTCTCCATCAAGCATGTGACTTATATCTGTTTCACTTAGAATCCGGCCGTGACCTTATCTTGTTCTTTCATTTGGTATAAATTCCTGTCTTGGCGTTTTATCTGTCTCTGCTTTCTTTGGTGTGTTAGAAAAGCCAGTTGTGTCTCTTCCTCCCCAAAGTAATGGCCTTATGAAGAAGAGGTCAGGTAGTGCCTAGGGTCTGGGGCTTCAGGGAGGGTCTCCAGTGTGTGCTCCCTGTGCTCCACCACTGTGTTTTGGCTGCTCTGTCCTTCATGCCAGTCATCTGCAGAGGCTCTCCTTGCCTGCTATTGGCAGTATTTGGACCCTGGCCTGAATGTGGTCTGCTTTTGAAATGAGACCTGATACCAACTCCACCAGAACTGATGTCCTGTGGAATTCTCTGTTCTGGAGATGTGTTGTGGGCAGAAGGCTTTGCTGGTCTTCTGGGGGAGGGGGCCTGCCACGCTGGGGCTGAGGCATCCTTGACTGAGAAGGGCCATCCCCCCAGAGCACAGGGCGTGGGGTTTGGTGAGGTAAGTTAGGCAGCCAGTGTGGGTGCTGCCCTGCTTCCCACAGGTGACTCTGTGTTTATGCTGAGGGCTGGGGGAAGGAAGTGGCACTCGCCAGGTCCTTTGTTCCTGGAGAGGCATATCCTGAATTCTGCCTCTCAGGGAAGCACCCCTAGAATAGAGAATTATCTCCCCACTGTGTGCCCCAGATGATTTTCAGATTGCCATTTCCCTGCTGTCTGCACCCAGCTTATTTGACTGCCTTCTCTCCAGGAGCAGAACACTGCCCTCTTGGCTCTATCCCAGCCAAGCCTGCTGACCTTTAAAACTCCAGGCTTTAGAGACATGGCGTGCACAGAGGCCTTGGCTGATCTCAGGGGGAGGGGCCCACCACACTGGGACTGGGGTGAGCTTGTGGGATAAGGGCAGTCTTGCCAGAGTGCGGTGGGGGCGGGGGAGCGCAGGGGGCTGGTGGCTGGTGTAAGCAAGTGGGGCAGCCAGTGTCAGCACTGTGCTGCCTCCTGCAGATGGCTCTGTGTTTACGGGAGGTGTGGGGGAGGGGCGTGGCGCTGGTCAGCTCCCCTAATCCCAGAGTGGTGTCTCTGTGAATATTACCTCCCAGAGCAGAGCGAATCATCTCCCCACTGTGCCGCGGGCGTTTTTCAGACTACTTTTATCCCTGCCCTCTTCCCCAGGGTTGTCTGTCTGCCTTCTCTTCTTGCGCAGCACAGTGCCCTCAGGGCTCTATCTCAGCCAAGCCCATCCACCTTCAAAACTTCAGGCTTTAAGCCCCAGTGGTTGCAAGAACTCATGAACATTAGCCCTTCTCATTTTCCAAGCTATCCTTGGATAGCTATCCTTGTGCATTCCCCTGTGCTCCTCTCTCTCTTGCCCGTCACCATGACCAGGGCTCTCTGCCCTCTCCAGCACCCATGATCTGTTTCTCCCCCAAGTCACTCTCCACACTTCCTACCTTCCTTGATGTGGCCTTGCTCTCCCTCTAGTTGTGGAGTTTGTTCTCTCAGTCTGCAGGTAGATTTCTGAGGTATTTAGGTTGATGTGATAGTTACATAGCCGTGTTCATGAGACAAGGGGGAGGTAGAGTCCTCCTACTATGCTGCCATCTTCGATTCCTCTCTAATACTCAACTTAAACTTAAGATAACACAGATTTAGAAATATGAAGTGATTTTTTTCCTGGGTAAATTGAGATTCAAATTATGTTCCTCTAGGTCCCAGTCTAATGCATTGTTTTCTATATTAACCCTTTTATATGTCTTCACGAATACTGATGCTGTGCTTGAATGTTGATGTGAGACATCAGTCTGAAAAATAACCTCTCTTGAAAGAGAAAATTAGATTTAATTATTATTATTACTTATTATTATCACTTTTTCTTTTTTTTTTAATTTTATTATGTTATGTTAGTCACCATAAAATACATCATTAGTTTTTGATGTGGTGATCCATGATCCATTGTTTTCATATAACACCCAGTGTTCCATGCAGTACATGCCCTCCTTAATACCCATCACCAGGCTAACCAAAGTCATATATTGTCCCACCAGTGTGAGGTCAGGCTGACAGGCTTATAGAAGTACCCATTATTTTATAGAAGCTCAATATATTTGAAGGATTTATTGTAAGTTAACATATTGGTCTGAGTAAATACACTTATTTCAGATGAATAAGTAGGAGATTATTTAAAATGTTGGTGTAGGGCGCCTGGGTGGCTCAGTCAGTTAAGCGTCTGCCTTCGGCTCAGGTCATGATCCCGGGGTTCTGGGATCAAGTCCCACATCGGGCTCCTTGCTCTGTGGGGAGCCTGCTTCTCCCTCTCCTCCCTGCTTGTGCTCTCACTATCTCTGTCTCTCTCAAATAAATAAAATATAAATAAATAAATAAATAAATAAATAAATAAATAAATAAATAATAGTTGGTGTAATTTGCAACCCTAATGCAGAAAAAATTAAAGTCAAAGAAAAAATAGAACTAGACATACACATAAAAACAAACAATTATAGGTATAAAAGGTAATGTTTTCCTCAGTGTACATTGTTAGTATAGTATTGGCAGACTTACTGAAATCAGCAAATGACTTACTATATCTCCTAACATTATTAGTTGTAGATTCTTGCCAAGAGTAAGAAGAATCCTTCCAAATACAAGAGTAATGGGCATGGTGGCTAGACTGTGTTCACCAGGGCCACAGAACTTATATTCTCCCTGTGGTCATTTTTGTGGGCTGGTGAACACTTTCTGAAGGCAACTGTGAAGGAGAAATTGTGTGGATGGAAGGCCACTGACAATATGCTACATCACATTCAATATATATTATGTGAAGCATCTCTGTGTTGTTCTGAGTGGGAAAGTAAAAATTATCCAGTGACTCCCCCTCTTCACACCTCAAGAATTATGAAGTGACAGAGTGTGTCATGCTAAGTGAACTAAGTTAGTCAGGAAAGACAAATACTATGTGACTTCACTCATGTGGATTTTGGAAACAAAACAGATGAACAAACAAACAAAAGAGACAAACAAAAAATAGACAATTAAATATAGAGAAAAAACTAGTGGTTGCCAGAGGAGAGGAGGGTGGTGGATGGGTAAAAAGTACCCTTATCATGTTGAACATTGATAAATGTACAGAATTGCTGAATCATTATATTGTACACCTGAAACTAATATAACACTGTGTCAATTACATCTGAATGAAAAAAATAAAGACAATTAGAAAACATATTTCGTTGCCTTATCCAGGCTAATATTTTGCTATGACACCTGGTTCCTCTTCAATTTTGTAGATTCATGGTCAACTCTCACCAGCTTCCTCAGTGAATTCTTCATGTCCTTATTCCGTAGGGTATAAATGAGAGGGTTGAGACTTGGAGTGATGATTGTGTAAAAGAGGGTGAGGAACTTGCCCTGGTCTTGGGAGGCACTGTTGCCTGGTTGTAGGTACATGTAGATAATAGTTCCATAGAAGATGGACACAACAGTGAGATGAGATCCACAGGTATTAATTGCTTTGTGCTGGCCTGCTTTTGACTTTATTCTCAGCACAGCTTTGGCGATGTAGCCATAGGATATAAGAATAAGGCTGAGGGGTGTAAGGACAATGACAATGCCTAAAGCAAAAACAGACATTTCAACTGTTGTGGTGTCTATACAAGCTATTTTGACCATAGCTGGCAACTCACACAAGAAATGGTCCAGAAGGTTGTTTCCACATCGAGGCAAATTCAGGGTGAGTGTACATAGTACTACAGAATTGGCCAAACTAATGCTCCAGACTGTGATTGCCATCTTGAGACAGAGATGTGGGTTCATGATTACCAAATAATGCAAGGGCTTACAGATAGCTATGAAACGATCATAGGACATAACAGCAAGGAGGAGGCACTCAGTGGACCCCAACCACATATAAACGTAGAGTTGAGTGACACAGCCCACATAGCTGATGGTCTTGTCAGGTCCCCACAAGTTAACCAGCATTTGAGGGATGATGCTAGTCGTGAAGCATAGGTCCAGGAAAGATAAATTCCTGAGGAAAAAATACATTGGCGTGTGCAGATGGGGATCCAGGAGAGATGCAAGGATGATGGCTGTATTACCCACCCATGTAATGAAGTAGAAGATAGTGACAACTCCTGATAGGACCATCTCCAGTTTGGGATGGCCAGAGAAACCAAGCAGAACAAAACCGTGTAGAGAAGTGTAATTGCTTTTGTCCATAGTCCTTTAGTGACCAAGTCCTAGAATGAGAAGAATAGAAGGAGGTGAAGGAGGATGGGGATGAAGAGGAAGAGGAGCAGGAGGAATAAGAAGAAGAGAAGGAGGAGGAGAAGAAATCTGTCAATACAATCTATATAATTAAATGCGGAATTTAAAAAGGGAAATACTTTATGTTAATACTTAAAAATAATGGGTAAAAGTAAATATTAGAGCCAAGTAATCTGGTCTTTGTTTTAGATCCTTTTATGGATCTAAATTTATGTTTAATATTATATTTTTATCTAGGTGAGCTTGGCAAGGTTACTCTTAAAGTCAAGTTCTGAAATTTCTCACATTTAAGTTTGGAAGTTTGGAATAGATCTGGTTCTAAAGTGATGTGACCCTCCGATTCTGTACAAATCTTTTGGCTTGATATAGTGAACACACTCTTTTACTTGGTCAGCAAATTCACCTATGAAATGTAATTATTTTGTGGATGTCAGAACGAGGAAAAGAATGTTCCTCCTTTTTCATATCTTAGTGAGTAGCACTGTTGATATCCCAGTTTCTTATGTAGGAGATATGGCATTTATCTTTGGCACCGTTATCTCTCTCATCCTGGTACCTAACTTATCACCCAAACTGGTAAGTTTGAAAGCAAATTACATGTTAACTGTCCTCGCACTTTTAAAAAGCTTCCACAATCTCTACCCTAATCCAAACCACTATCGTCTCTTCTCTAGATTCTGGCAACTATCTTCATTCCTTATCCTGACTTTTTAAATTCTTTTAAAAAAATTTTTCATAGTTTAAAAAATATTAGTGAAAATACAGTGTAATATTCATTTCGGGTGTAGAATTTAGTGATTCAATCTTCCATAAAACACCCAGTGCTCATCAGAAATGCCTTCCTTAATCCCCATCACCTATTCAACCTATCCCCCTACCCACCTCCCTGCTGGTAACCATCAGTCTGTTCTCTTGATTTCCCTCTCTGTTTTTTTGTTTATCATGTTCATTTGTCTTTTGTTTCTTAAATTCCACATATGAATAAAATGATATGGTATTTGTCTTTCTCTGACTGACTTATTTTGCTTAGGATAATACTCTCTAGCTCCATCCATGTCATTGCAAATATATATACCACATCTTCTTTATCCTTTCACTAATCGATGGGCATTTAGTTTGTTTCCAAAATTTGGCTATCATTGATAATGCTGCTATCAACACCAGGGTGCATGTATTCCTTCATATTAGTGTTTTTGTATCTCTCTGGTAAACGCCTAGTAGTGCAAAATAGAAAACCCAGAGATAACCCACAACTACAGTGTCAATTAACCTCCAACAAAACAGGAAAGAATATCCAATGGAAACAAGAGAGTGTCTTCAACAACTGGTGTTGGGAGAACTGGACAGCAACATGCAAAAGAATGAAACTGGACCCGTTTCTTACATCAGACACAAAAATAAATTCAATACGGATCAAAGACCTAACTATGAGTCAGGAAACCATTAAAATCCTGGAGGAGAACACAGGCAGTAACCTCTTTGACATCGGCCATAGCATCTTCTTACTAGATGCGTCTCCCATGGCGAGGGAAACAAGAGCAAAAATAAACTATTGAGACGCCATCAAGATGAAAGGTTTCTGCATGGTGAAGGACACAATGAAGAAAATTAAAAAGCAACCTATGACATGAGAGAAGATATTTGCAAATGACATATCTGATAAGGGTTAGTATCCAAAATATATAAAGAACTTCTAAAACTCAACACCCAAAACACAAATAATTAAGGAAAAAATACATGGAAAACACGTATAGACATTTCTCCAAAGAAGACATCCAGATGGCTAACTAACACATGAAAAGATGCTCATCATCACTTATCATGAGGGAAATACAAATCAAAAGTACAATGAGATACCACCTCACATCGGTCAGAATGTGTAAAATTAACACACAGGAAACAACAGGTGTTGGGGAGGATTGGGAGAAAGGGAAAGCCTCTGACGCTGTTGGTGGGAATGCAAACTAGTGCAGCCACTCTGAAAAACAGTATGGAGGTTCCTCAAAATTTAAAAATAGAACCACCCTATGATCCAGCAATTGCACTAGGATGTATTTACCCAAAGGATACAGATATACTAATTTGAAGAGATATATGCACCCCGATGTTGATAGCAGCATTATCAACAATAGCCTAATTATGGAAAGTGCCCAATGTCCATCAGTTGATGAATGGATAATGAAAATATGGTATATATCTATATACATAAAGGACTACTACAATATATTCAAATATACTATTACATTATATATATTTACATAAATAATGTATATATATACTGATATGGTTTATATATATACTTTTGGCTTGATATAGTGAACACACTCTTTTACTTGTCAGCAAGTAAGTATATATATATACTTGTATGTATAAGAATGTATATATATTTATATATATAATGTAATATTACTCAGCCATAAAAAAGAATTGAGTCTTGCTATTTGCAAAGTTATGGATGGAACTAGGTAGTATTATGCTCAGCAAAATAAGTCAGTCAGAGAAAGACATATACCATATGATTTCAGTCATATGTAGAATTTAAGAAACAAAACAGATGAATACAGTGGGGCATCAGGGGGAAGAGAGGAAAACTAGGAAATAAACTCCTAAATAGAGAACAAATTGATGGTTACTAGAGGGGAAGTGGGTGGGTTGGGAGAAATAGCTTAAGGGGATTAAAGGGTGCACTTGTGATGAGCACCAAGTGGTGTACAGACGTTTTGAATCACTACATTGTACACCTGAAGCTCATATTACACTGTATGTTAACTAACTGAAATTTAAATAAAAGTTCAAAAAATGAAAAATGAAAGTAAACCAATTATAATCATGTATTCTTTAAAAAATTAACAGCCCTCCATGGTGCTATGTAAGTTTTAAGAAAGTGTCTAGCAAAAACAGACATATAGACCAATGGAACAGAATAGAGAACCCAGATATGGACCCTCAACTCTATGGTCAAATAATCTTTGACAAAGCAGGAAAAAATATGTAATGGAAAAAAAAAAAAAAACAGTCTCTTCAATAAATGGTGCTGGGAAAATTGGACAGCTATATACAGAAGAATGAAACTCGACCATTATCTAACACCATACACAAAGATAAACTCACAATGGATGAAAGACCTCAATGTGAGACAGGAATCCATCAAAATCCTAAAAGAGAACATAGGCAGTAGCCTCTTCGACATCGGCCACAGCAACTTCTTTCAAGATACATCTCCAAAGCCTAGTGAAACAAAAGCAAAAATGAACTTTTGGGACTTCATGAAGATAAAAAGCTTCTGCAGAGCAAAGGAAATAGTCAACAAAACAAAGAGGCAACCCACAGGATAGGAGAAGATATTTGCAAATGACACTACAGATAAAGGGCTGATATCCAAGATCTATAAAGAACTCAAACTCAACACCCAAAAAACAAATAATCTAGTCAAAAAATGGGCAGAAGACATGAACAGACACTTCTCTGAAGAGGACATACAAATGGCTAACAGACACATGAAAAAATGTTCATCATCAGCCATCAAGGAAATTCAAATTAAAACCACATTGAGATACCACCTTACACCAGTTAGAATGGCAAAAATTGACAAGGTAAGAAGCAACAAATGTTGGAGAGGGTGTGGAGAAAGGGGACCCTCTTACACTGTTAGGGGGAATGCAAGTTGGTACAGCCACTTTGAAAAACAGTGTGGAGGTGCCTCAAAAATTTAAAACTAGAGCTACCCAATGACCCAGCAATTGCACTCCTGGGTATTTACCCCAAAGACACAGATGGAGTGAAAAGAAGGGCCATATGCACCCCAATGTTCATAGCAGCAATGTCCACAATAGCCAAACTGTGGAAAGAGCCGAGATGCCCTTCAACAGATGAATGGATAAAAAAGATGTGGTCCATATATGCAATGGAATATTACTCAGCCATCAGAAAAGATGAATACCCAACTTTTACATCAACATGGATGGGACTGGAGGAGATTATGCTAAGTGAAATAAGTCAAGCAGAGAAAATCAATTATCATATGGTTTAACTTATTTGTGGAACATAAGGAATAGCATGGAGGACATTAGGAGAAGGAAGGGAAAAATGAAGGGAGGGAAATCGGAGGGAGAGATGAACCATGAGAGACTATGTACTCTGAGAAACAAACAGGGTTTTAGAGGGGAGGGGGGAGGGGGGATTGGTTAGCCTGCTGATGGGTATTAAGGAGGGCACGTACTGCATGGAACACTGGGTGTTATACGAAAACAATGGATCGTGGATCACTACATCAAAAACTAATGATGTATTTTATGGTGACTAACATAACATAATAAAATTTTTTTTAAAATGTTGACTTTCAGTTCTTCATTTCCAATTTAATCTACATTTCCCTCTTTTATTTCTGCTGGATCAAAATATCTGAAATCACAAATCAAGAAATAGGTTCATGTCCTCCTCTTATAATGGAGAATACACTTAATCTTTCATAATAGAGATAAAAAGGAGAATTTCTCTGCACAGATTTACAATATTTTTTATTCTAAGAATTCTAAAAGAAAACCAGATGAAACAGTCCATATAAGTCTAATTTTTTTTCCTTTTACCACTCACAAGTTGTTTTACAGAGCCAGGCACATTATTTTCCAAGAGATATTAAAGATTAACATTACTGTGATCCAGACAGAGTTCACCTGATATTCTGCTTCTTGACTAGTGAGGATCCCACAATGTGTAGAAAAGTTAAATTTGCTGTCCAGCACTGTGGTTCCTTCACGTCTTCTCTGCAATGCATCTGTGACTTTTGCTGCTCCCCAAGTGGGTTAAGAAACTGAATCTGTACAGGACTCCTCCTTCTTGAACATGTGACTTCACATAAGGGGATGAAACCTATCACAGACTCTTACTACTTGTTCTGACTTTAAATTAACCTGCAAATAGATCTTAGTCCTAGAGACACCTTATAAAAGCAACCATTAATTCAGAATAAGAATTGAACAAAATTTCCCAATGTTGCCCCAAAACCCAGATCCTCAAGATTTTCTAAACCATTGACCTGCATCCAACTGATGTCCATAAAGTGTCATAGAAAATGTCAGTTCATAAAAAGTTTGGACAATTAGACCATATCCTGATGTTTCACTAGGGGACATATAACAGATACAAAAGTTATGCCAATATGAGGGAAAACTATAAGGTGGGCGGTGGGAGTGGGGTGAGGAGAAAATGTATATTCAGAAGTTTTTCGCTAGGTAGTGAATATGTTACAAATAAAATGCACATTTAAATGTGCATTTCAAACTGTAGAATTATAGTATATGCTAATCTATAAGATACTCTTACTATTAATAGAACATATGCTGATTTGCAAATAATTTGGCTGAAGCAGATATCACTTAAAGAACCTATCATAGTTATCTCTGATAGCCAAGTTGAAACAGTTATGTGTGAAAGAGATGTTCAATCTGCGCAGCCCTAAATGATAGGCTGAGGATCACAAGATTTGTATCTTTATTCAGTTCTAATGTGCCTTTGTCTTGATGACCATGATAAGTAACTCACATACTTCAGTGTCTGTAATAGTTTTGTTGTGTCTGAGGTCACTATCTAAACCCAAGACCCTGAAACAAGTATGTATCTGAAGATGTTTATGGGTTGCTTTATGATCGTAAGTTAAAGTTGCATACCACATAAAATACATAAGCATAAACTGACTCATGATACATCTTTAAATGTGGTGACTTCTCATCTCTGAATAATACAACAATTTTAAGTGTCTGCTTCTGTATGATCATAAGCACAGTATTCTACATTTGAGATATAGTACAGTATGATGTCGATGGAGCCAGATGTAATCCTGGTGATTCTAGTTATCAGCTTGTGTGAACTTGGGAAAATTACTTAACTTTTCAGTGCCTCAGATTTCTTGTCTATAAAGGGGGAAGGTAAATAATACATATTTTAAAGGATTAGTATGAGGATTAAATAAATGTAACATATGTAAAATATTGCAATATTGGCTGGCACACAGTAAGCATTCAAATTAGAATTAACTACTACTATTGCAGTCAGTTCAGGGGCCTGTATGCTGTAAATCAATCCAATTATCAATTTTGGGAGAGCTCATACCGGTATTTGACAAAATATCTGGTAAACACTTTCCCCCTTTCAACCACTTCTTTTAGGATTATATATAGAGTATATGTGTATTTGTGTACATGTTCTGTATAAATACTGTTAATGATGATAATAAGAAATATAAAATCAGCCAATGGCACATTTTTATCTATCAAAATTTTCACATATGGATACTTGAAAATATACACTTTGACTAAAGATCTCAATTTTCAATCTTGTGTTTTCTTCTTTTCCCTTTTAGTTTTCTGTAGTTTTCCTTTTTAGTTTTCTATTTTTTATTTTATTTATTTGTGTGTGTGTGTGTGCAAACAGAATGTATATAGTTTTATTTCACCTAACAAAATTTCATTAACATTTTCCATATTTTTACATAATCTGCATAATCAACATGTTTAAGAGTTGCATAATAGCATATCAAGTTATCATTTTTTAACATAATTTTTTATTATGTTCAGTTAGCCACTGTATAGTACATAATTAGTTTTTGATGTAGTGTTCAATGATTCATTAGTTACGTATAACACCCAGTACTCATCACAACACATGCCCTCCTCAATACCATCACCCTGTTACCCCCTCCTTCCACCCTCCTCCCCTCTGAAAACCTCAGATTTTTTCCCGGGGTCCATAGTCTCTCATGGTTCATCTCCCTCTCTGATTTCTCCCCCTTTAGATTTCCCTCCCTTCTCTGATTGTCCTCTGTGCTATTGCTTATGTTCCACATATGAACAAAACCATAATTATCTTTCTCTGCTTGACTTACTTCACTTAGCATAACCCCCTCCAGTTCCATCCATGTTGATGCAAGTGGGGTATTCATCCTTTCTGATGGCTGAATAATATTCCGTTGTACATATGGACCACATCTTCTTTATCCATTCATCTGTTGAAGGGCATCTTGGCTCCTTCCACAGTTTGGCTATTGTGGACATCACTGTTATGAACATTGGAGTGCACGTGCCCCTTTTCTCACTACATCTGTATCTTTGGGATAAATACCTAATAGTGCAATTTTTGGGTTGTAGGGTAGCTCTATTCTTAACATCTTGAGGAACCTCTGTACTGTTTGCCAGAGTGGCTGCACCAGTTTGCATTCCCACCAACAGTATAAGAGGGTTCCCCTTTCTCCACAACCTCTCCAACATTTGTTGTTTCCTGTTTTGTTAATTTTTTTCCTTTTTAGTTTTTTAAAAAACTTCTTTAAAAGTTGTAATTGAATTTCATAAGAGGAAAAAAATATCATATATATATATATATATCCTTGCCTATTACGTTCCCACACAGTGATTTCCTTGTCCCTCACTCCTTATTCTGTGACTATAGTCCATAGATTTGCTATGCTGGACACATGAGAGAAATCATCTACATCCTTTAATTTTTTTTTATTTTATTATGTTATGTTACTCACCATACAATACATCATTAGTTTTTGATGTGGTGATCCACAATCCATTGTTTTCATATAACACCCAGTGCTCCATGCAGTACATACCCTCCTTAATACCCATCACTGGGCTAACCAATCCCCCCTCCCCCCTCCCCTCTAAAACCCTGTTTGTTTCTCAGATATAATGTCCTTTGTGTCTCTAATTACAGACTTTAGTTTAAAATCTAATTTTTCTGATTTCAACCTATATTACAAAACTGTGATCACCAAGAGAGCATGGTACTGGAAGAAAAAAAGACACATAGATCAGTGGAACACAGTAGAGAGCCCTCAACTCTATGATGAAATCTTTGACAAATCAGAAAAAATAATCCAATGGAAAAAGTCTCTTCAATAACTGGTGCTGGGAATATTGGACAGCTATATACAGAAGAATGAAACTCAACCATTCTCTAACACCATACACAAAGATAAACTCACAATGGATGAAAGACCTCAATGTGAGACAGGAATCCATAAAATCCTTTATGAGAACATAGGCAGTAACTTCTTCGACATCGGCCACAGCAACTTCTTTTAAGACATGTCTCCAAAGGCAAGGGAAAGAAAGGCGAAAATGAACTTTTGGGACTTCATCAAGATAAAAAGCTTCTGCACAACAAAGGAAACAGTCAACAAAACAAAGAGGCAACCCACAGAATGGGAGAAGATATTTGCAAATGACACTACAGACAAAGGGCTGATATCCAAGATCTATAAAGAACTTCTCAAACTCAACACCCAAAAAACAAATAATCAAGTCAAAAAATGGGCAGAAGACATGAACAGACATTTCTCCAAAGAAGATATACAAATGGCTAACAGAAACATGAAAAAATGTTCATCATCATTAGCCATCAGGGAAATTCAAATCAAAACCACATGGAGATACCACCTTACACCAGTTAGAATGGCAAAAATGGACAGGGAAAGAAACAACAAATGTTGGAGAGGTTGTGGAGAAGGGGAACCCTCTTACACTGTTGGTGGGAATGCAAGTTGGTACAGCCACTTTGGAAAACAGTGTGGAGGTGCCTCAAAATTTTAAAAATAGAACTATCCTATGACCCAGTAATTGCACTCCTGGGTATTTACCACAAAGACACAGATATAGAGATGGGGGGCCATATGCACCCCAATGTTCACAGCAGCAATGTCTGCAATAGCCAAACTGTGGAAAGAGCCAAGATGCCCTTCAAGAGATGAATGGATAAAGAAGATGTGGTCCATATATACAATGGAGTATTACTCAGCCCTCAGAAAGTATGAATACCCAATTTTACATCAACATGGATGGGACTGGAGGAGATTATGCTAAGTGAAATAAGTCAAGCAGAGAAAGTCAATTATCATATTCACTTATTTGTGGAACATAAGGGAAAGCATGGAGGACATTAGAAACAGGAAGTGAAAAATGAAAGGGGGGAATCGGAAGGGGAGGTGAACCATGAGAGACTATGGACTCCAAGAAACAAACTGAGGGTGTTAGAGGGGAGGGCGGTGAGGGTATTGGTTATCCCAGTGATGGGTATTAAGGAGGGCACGTACTGCATGGAGCACTGGGTGTTATACTCAAACAATGAATCATGGAACACTACATCAAAAACTAATGATGTGTTGTATGGTGACTAACATAAGATAATAAAGATAAAAATCTTCTGCACATCAAAGGAAACAGTCCACAAAACTAAGAGGTAACCCACAGAATGGGAGAAGATATTTGCAAATGAGATTACAGATAAAGAGCTGGTATCCAATATCTGTAAAGAACTTCTCAAACTCAACACCCAAAAAACAAATAACCCAGTCAAAAAATGGACAGAAGACATGAACAGACACTTCTCCAAGAAGACATACAAATGGCTAACAGACATATGAAAAAATGTTCAACATCATAGGCATCAGGGAAATACAAATCAAAATCACAAAAAGACACCACCTTACACCAGATAGAATGGCAAAAATTAACAAGGCAGGAAATAACAAATGTTGGCAACAATGTGGAGAAAGGGGAACACTCTTACACTGTTGGTGGGAATGCAAACTGGTATAGCCACTCTGGAAAACAGTATGGAGGTTCCTCAAGAAGTAAATATAGCTACCCTATAACCCAGCAATTGCACTTCTGGGTATTTACCCCAAAGATACAGTTGTAGTGAAAAGAAGGGGCACATGCACCCCAATGTTCAAAGCAAAAATGTCCACAATAGCCAAACTGTGGAAGGTGCTGAGATGCCCTTCACAGATGAATGGATAAAGAACATATGGTTCATATATAAATGGAATATTACTCAGCCATCAGAAAGGATGGATACCTACCATTTACATCGACATGGATGGAACTGGAGGGTATTATGCTAACTGATATAAGTCCATCAGAGAAGGACAATATTCATATTGTTTCACTCATATGTGTAGTATAAGAAGTAGCACAAAACGCCATAGGCAAAGGAGGGAAAACTAAATTGCAAGAAATCAGAGAGGGACACAAACCATGAGAGACTCTTGACTCATAAACTGACGGTTGTGGAATAGGAGGTTGGTGAGGGATGTGGTAACTGCTTGATGGGCATTAAGGAGGGCACATGATGTGATGAGTACTGGGTGTTATATGCAATGGATGAATCATTGAACAGTACATCAGAAACTAATGATGTACTATATGTTGTCTCATAAAATTTCAATTTAAAAAAAAGAAAGTCAAATCTGGAAGCATCACAATTTGGACTTCAAGTTATATTAGAAAGTTGTAGTCATCAAGACAGTATGGTACTGGCACAAAAACAGACAAACAGATGAATGGAACAGAGTAGAAAACCCAGAAATGGACTGATAATTGTATGGTCAACTAATCTTTGACAATGCAGGAAAAAATACCCAATGGAGGAAAAAAACAGAATCTCTTCAACTGGTGTTGGCAAAACAGGACAACATCACTCAAAAAAAAAAAAAAGAAACTCGACCACATTCATATACCATGCACAAAAATAAATTCAAAATGGATAAAGGACCTAAATGTGGGACAGGAAACCATCAAAATCCTAGAGGAGAACACAGGCAGTAACCTGTCATCAGTTGTAGCAACTTCTTACTAGATATTTCTCCTGAGGCAAGGGAAACCAAAGCAAAAATAAACTATTAGGACTTCATCAAGATACAGAGCTTCTGCATAGTAAAGGAAACAATCAACAAAACAGAAAGTCAACCTATGGAATGGGAGAAGATATTTGCAAATGACATATCCAAAATCTATAAAAAAAAACTTAGGAAAACCAACACCCAAAAAAACAAATATTTCAGTTAAGAAATGGGTAGAAGACATGAACAGACATCTCTTCAAAGAAGACATACACATGGCCAACAGACACATGAAAAGATGGTCAACATCACTGATCATCAGGGAAATCCAAATCAAAACCACAATGAGATACCATCTCACACCTGTCAGAATGGCTAAAATTAATACCTGAGGAAACAGCAGATGTTGGTGAGGATGTAGAGAAAGGGGAACCTTCTTACCCTGTTTGTGGGAATGCAAACTGGTACAACCACTCTGGAGAACAGATAGGAGATCCCTCAAAAAGTTAAAAATAGAGCTACTCTACAACCCAATTGCACTAGGAGGTATTTACCTAAATGATACAAAAGTACTGATTCAAAGAGATGCAGGCACCCTGATGTTTATAGTAGCATTATCAACAATAGCCATACTATGGAGAGAGACCAAATGTCCACCAATTGACGAATGGATAAAGAAGATGTGGCATACAATGGGATATTACTCAGCCATAAAAAAGAATAAAATCTTGCCATTTGCAATGTTGTGGACGGAGCTAGAGTATTATGCTAAGCAAAATAAGTCAGAGAAATACAACCACCATATGATTTCATTCATACGTGGAATTTAAGAAACAAAACAGATGAACATAGGGAGGAAAAAGAAGGAGGCAAATCAAAAAACAAAAAACTCTTAACTAGAGGGAACAAACAATGGTTACCAGAGGTGATGTGTGTGGGGGATGGGTGAAAGAGGTGATGGGGATGAAGGGGACACTTGTCTTGATGAGCATGGAGTAATATATGGAATTGTTGAATCACTCTATTGTGCACCTGAAACTATTATAACACTGTATATTAACCATACTGGGATAGTTTTTATTTATTTTATTTTATTTAAAAAATAAAAAAAGAACAGGTCAGAAAATAAATATTATTATAAAAAATATTACATATAATCTCAGTGGATATGCAGTTATATCATCATTCCTCTGGACTGGCAAGCAGTACTGTACATACAATGTGCCTACAGATTAAATCTGATTTTGACCAGCATGCACTTTTGCTTCATTGTAAAATAATTCCAAAAATTGCTCTCTTTCTCACTCTGAAGAAATATGTATTGAAGCTTATTAACCATATCCACATTTTTCTGGCTACCTTTGTGAGAGCCTTGTGACCTGACACAAGCAGAATCCTGAAAGTCCCTAAGATTCCAAACACAGTGACTGTATGCTTCAGATTATGTTTATTGATGATTTTTTCAACCTTTATCCTTTTTTCCATGATATGACTCCTCAGAGAGGCCTCCTCTGACCAGGGACAACCCAGCCACCACACTCCCCACCCTCCATCACAACCTGCTCCCTGCCTCACTTCCTTAGCACTCATCACAGTCAAGCTCACTGCACTCGGTGCATATTTGTTTATTGCCCAAATAAAAGTAAGATCTGTGGAGGCAGGAACTTTTCTCTTTTGACTATTTTGTTCTTTGCTATACCTCTATTGTTCATCAAGTATGGGTGCTCAGTATTTGTTGAGTGATCATTCAGTTAGAGTGGTAAACGAGAGAGAAGATATATTCTTTGGGACCTTATGTTTTAATTCTAGGAAGATACATGTTATGGAATGATCTTTCTGTCTCCCCAAAATTCATGTATTGACATCCTAACACCGACTATGAAGGTGTTAGGAAGTAAGACTTTGTGGGCTGATTAGCTCATGAGGGTGCACTCTGTGAATGTCATTAGTGCCTTTATAAAGAAGACCCAGAGAACTCTCTTGTCTGACTGCCCTGTGAGGACTCAGTGAGAATATGGCCATCTATGAACCAGGAAGCAGACTTCACAAGACACCAAATCCGCGAAAACCTTGATCCTGGCCTCTTCAGTAATCGCAGTTTTGTTATAGAACTAAGACAATAAGTTTTTTAAGGTTTTTATTTAAATTCCAGTTAGTTAACAGGCAGTAGTGTAATGTTAGCTCAGGTGTAAAATATAGTCATTCAACACATCCATACATCACCCGGTGCTCCTCACAACAAGTGCATTATTTAATCCCTATCACCAATTTAACCCATTCCCACCACCTCCCCTCTGGTACCATCTGTTTCCTTTCTATGCTTAAGAGTCTGTTCTTTTATCTCTCTTTTCTTTGATTCTTTTGTATCTTGAATTCCACATATGAGTGAAATTGTGTAGTATTTATCTTTCTCTGATGGACTTATTTCACCTAGCATTAGATTTCAAATGGCCCCCACAAATAGGGCTAAAACTAGCAAGAAAAACAATGGCAAATAAAAAGGGGAGAGAAAAATATTGTGATTTAGTCAAAGAGGTTCAAAAGACATTATATTATACATGTAAGGCAAAAGCATCTTCTTTACAATCTATGTATGCTCATTCCTGGATAACCAGTGAGAAATTTTTCAAAAATTAAAGAACGTGGGAGAGAGAAAAGATGGTGGAGGAGTAGGGGACCCTATTTCAACTGGTGTCTGGAATTGAGCTGGATATCTACCAGACCATTCTGAGCCCCACAAAATCTGCCTGAGATGTAAGATCTGGATCTCTACAAACAGAATATCGTGGGCGGTTGGTTTCAAGGTCTGAAGCAGGGAGCCGTGATTCTGCGGGCAGATATCAGAGGATAAACGGCAGCGGGAGGGAGCCTGGCTGTGGGGATCCTACACCGCCAGTGAGCGACAGCCTCGTGCGCTGGGGACAGGGCACAGACTCGCAGACTGGTAGCAGTGAGGAAAGGACTTTAGGGCAGCCACCTGGGCAGAAACCTGGAGCGGAGGGGTCATGAGTACGAACTGGGAGCGGCTGGCGGTTTTAGAAGCACAAACAGCAGAGACGTGCTCCGACCTGGAGGCAGGACTGGGAGCACTGCGGAGGGGCACACAACCCAGGACACTGCAGTTTATACCAGCATGGACAGAAATGGGAATACTGGGGCCTGGAGAGCTCACTGAAGAACAGACTGCAATCTCTCTGCTCTGAGGCAGAGGGTTGGAAAAGGTCTCTTCTGCTCTGACTCACGGAAGAGACATGGAAAGCCACCAGGGACAAAAGCCCCAGTAAACTGATTCCCACTGAGCCCATCCCCCACTGCAGAGGCTCAGGGCAACTCCGCCCAAACAGGGTTGCCTGAGTAACAGCTTGGCAGGCCCCTCCCCCAGAAGACAGCCTGGGAAAACAAGAGGCCAGCAACCCTAAGGTCCAAAAGAAAACAGGTGCATCTTGCTGGGTTCTGGTCAATAATTTGGACTCTATACGTTCCCTCAACCACCCCTCAACAGAATGACTAGGAGGAGGAACCCTGAAAATAGGAAAGACTCAGGGATTATGACTTATGCTGCAGATTTACAAATGGAGGCAGATATAACCAAGATGTCGGAGATGGAATTCAGGCTAGCAATTGTGAAGACAATGGCTAGAATGGAGAAATCAATTAATGGCAACATAGAGTCTCTAAGGGCAGAAATGAAAGGTGAATTGGCAGAACTTAAAAATGCTATCAATGAGATCCAATCCAATCTAGATAATCTAACAGCTAGGGTAAGTGAGGCAGAAGAATGAATAAGCGACCTGGATGACAATATAATAGATAAAAAAGGGAAAAGAGGAGGCCATGGAAAAACAACTCAGAATCCATGAAAATAGAATCAGAGAAATAAGTGACACCATGAAACTTCCAACGTCAGAATAATTGGAATCCCAGAGGGAGTGGAGAGAGAGAGAGGACTAGAAGATGTATTTGAGCAAATCGTAGCTGAGAACTTCCGTAATCTGCGGAATGAAACAAACATTCGTGTCCTAGAGGCAGAGAGGACCCCTCCCAAGATCAAGGAAAACAGGCCAACACCCCGGCATGTAATAGTAAAACTTGCAAATCTTAGAACGAAAGAAACCATCTTAAGGGCAGTTTGTGGGAAGAGATTCCTTATGTACAGAGGGAGGAACATCAGAGTAACGTCAGACCTATCCACAGAGACCTGGCAAGCCAGAAAGGCCTGGCAAGACATATTCAGGGTACTAAACAAGAAGAACATACAGCCAAGAGTACTTTATCTGGCAAGGCTTTCATTTAGAATGGATGGAAAGATGCAGAGCTTCCACGACTGGCAGAAACTGAAAGAATATGTGACCACTAAGCCGGCCCTGCAAGAAATATTAAGGAGGGTCCTATAAAAGGAGAAAGATCCCAAGAGTGATATACAACAAAAATTTACAGGGACAATCTATAAAAACAACATCTTCACAGGCAACATGATGACATCTTCCATGCCAGCGGACCTCAAAAGAAAGCTGGGGTAGCAATTCTTTTTTTTTTTTTTAATTTATTCATGAAAGTCAGAGAGAGAGAGGGGCAGAGGCAGAGGGAGAGAAGCAGGCTCTGCACTGAGCAGGGAGCCCGATGCGGGACTCGATCCCAGGACCCTGGGATCATGACCTGAGCCGAAGGCAGACGCTTAACCGTCTGAGCCACCCAGGCGCCCCATGGGGTAGCAATTCTTATAACAGACAAATTAGATTTTAAAGTCTGTAATAAGAGACACAGAAGGACATTATATCATTCTTTTTTAAAAAAAGATTTTATTTATTTATTTGAGAGAGAGAGAGAATGAGAGAGAGCACATGAGAGGGGGGAGGGTCAGAGGGAGAAGCAGACTCCCTGCCGAGCAGGGAGCCCAATGCAGGACTCGATCCCGGGACTCCAGGATCATGACCTGAGCCAAAGGCAGTCGCTTAACCAACTGAGCCACCCAGGCGCCCACATTATATCATTCTTAAAGGATCTATCCAACAAGAAGATCTAACAATTGTAAATATCTACACCCCCAACATGGGAACAGCCATCTACATAAGCCAACTGTTAACCAAAATAGTCATATTGAAAACAATACGTTAATTGTAGGAGACTTCAATACTCCACTCTCAGCAATGGACAGATCATCTAAGCAGAAAATCAACAAGGAAACAAGAGCTTTGAATGATACACTGGACCAGATGGACCTCATAGATACATACAGAACATTCCACCCTAAAACAAAAGAATACTCATTCTTCTTGAGCGCACATGGAACTTTCTCCAGAATAACCACATACTGGGTCACAAATCAGGTCTCAACTGATACCAAAAGACTGAGATTATTTCCTGCATATTCTCAAACCACAATGCTTTAAAACTGGAACTCAATCACAAGAAAAAATTTGGCAGAAATTCAAACACTTGGAAGCTAAAGACCACTCTGCTCAAGAATGTTTGGGTCAACCAGGAAATCAAAGAAGAACTTAAACAATTCATGGAAATCAATGAGAACGAAAACAAATCGGTCCAAAACCTATGGGATACTGCAAAGGCAGTCTTAAGGGGGAAATATATAGCCATCCAAGCCTCACTCAAAAAAATAGAAAAACCCTGAATTCACCAACTAACTTTACACCTTAAAGAACTAGAGAAAAAGCAACAAACGATGCCTAAGCCACGCATTAGAAGAGAAATAATTAAGATTAGAGCAGAGACCAATGAATTAGAAACCAGAAACACAGTAGATCAGATCAACAAAACTAGAAGTTGGTTCTTTGAAAGAATTAATAAGATCAATAAACCACTGGCCAAACTTATCCAAAAGAAAAGAGAAAGGACCCGAATTAATAAAATTATGAATGAAAGGGGAGAGATCACGACTAACACCAAGGAAATAGAAACAATTATTAGAAATTATTATCAACAACTCTATGCCAATAAACAGATCAATCTTGATGAAATGGAGGCCTTCCTGGAAACCTATAAGCTGCCAAGACTGAAACAGGAAGAAATTGACAACCTGAATAGGCCAAAAACCAGTAACGAGATTGAAGCAATGATCAAAAACTTCCCCAAAAACAGGAGTCCAGGGCCTGATGGATTCCCTGGGGAATTCTACCAAACATTCAAAGAAGAAATAATACCTATTCTACTGAAGCTGTTTCAAAAAATAGAAACAGAAGGAAAACTTCCAAACTCATTCTATGAGACCAGCATTACCTTAATCCCCAAACCAGGCAAAGACCCCATCAAAAAGGAGAATTTCAGACCGATATCCCTGATGAATATGGACTCCAAAATCCTCAACAAAATCCTAGCTAATAGGATCCAACAATACATTAAAAGGATTATCCACCACGACCAAGTGGGATTTATCCCCGGGATGCAAGGGTCGATCAACATTCGCCAATCAATCAGTGTGATAGAACACATTAATAAGAGGAGGGAGAAGAACCGTATTGTCCTCTCAATTGAGGAGATGTGGTTTTTTATTAGATTCTCTGCATCTACCCAATGCAGAGAAAGCATTTGACAAAATACAACATCCTTTCCTGATTAAAACTCTTCAGAGTATAGGGATAGAGGGAACATTCCTCAAATTCATAAAATCCATCTATGAAAAACCCACAACAAATATCATCCTCAATGGGGAATAGCTGAGAGCCTTTCCCTTAAGATCAGGAACACGTCAAGGATGCCCACTCTCGCCACTATTGTTCAACATAGTACTAGAAGTCCTAGCAACAGCAATCAGACAACAAAAAGAAATAAAAGGTATTCAAGTTGGCAAAGAAGAAGTCAAACTCTCTCTTTTCGCAGATGACATGATACTTTATGTGGAAAACCCAAAAGACTTCACCCCCCAAATTACGAGAACTCATCCAGCAATTCAGTAATGTGGCAGGATACAAAATCAATGCACAGATCAGTTGCTTTCTTATACACTAACAATGCAACTGTAGAAAGAGAAATTAGAGAAACGATTCCATTTACAATAGCACCAAAAACCATAATATACCTCAGAATAAACCTAACTAAAGAGATAAAGGATCTATACTCTAGAAACTACAGAACACTCATGAAAGTACTGGAAGAACACACAAAAAGATGGAACAACATTCCATGCTCATGGATCGGAAGGCAATAAACATTGTTAAAATGTCTATGCTACTCAGAGAAATCTATACATTCATTGCCATCCCAATCAAAATTCCAATGACATTTTTCAAAGTGCTGGAACAAACAATCCTAAAATTTGTATGGAATCAGAAAAGACCCCAAATCGCCAAGGAAATGTTGAAAAAGAAAAACAAAGCTGGAGGCATCACGTTGCCCGATTTCAAGCTATAGTACAAAGCAGTGATCACCAAGACAGCATGGTACTGGCACAAAAACAGACATATAGACCAATGGAACAGAATAGAGAACCCAGATATGGACCCTCAACTCTATGGTCAAATAATCTTCGACAAAGCAGGAAAAAACATGCAATGGAAAAAAGACAGTCTCTTCAATAAACGGTGCTGGGAAAATTGGACAGCCACATGCAGAAGAATGAAAATCGACCATTCTCTAACACCATTCACAAAGATAAACTCAAAATGGATAGATGACCTCAATGTGAGACAGGAATCCATCCAAATCCTAGAGGAGAACATAGGCAGTAACCTCTTTGACGTCGCCCACAACAACTTCTTTCAAGATACATCTCCAAAAGCTAGTGAAAGAAAAGCAAAAATGAACTTTTGGGACTTCATCAAGATAAAAAGCTTCTGCACAGCAAAGGAAATAGTCAACAAAACAAAGAAGCAACCCACAGAATGCGACAAGGTATTTGCAAATGACACTGCAGATAAAGGGCTGATATCCAAGATCTATAAAGAACTTCTCAAACCCAACACCTAAAAAACAAATAAGTCAAAAAATGGGCAGAAGATATGAAAAGACACTTCTCCAAAGAAGACATACAAATGGCCAACAGACACATGAAAAAATGTTCATCATCATTGACCATCAGGGAAATCCAAATCAAAACCACATTGAGATACCACCTTACACCAGTCAGAATGGCAAAAATTGACAAGGCAAGAAACAACAAATGTTGGAGAGGTTGTGGAGAAAGGGGAACCCTATTACACTGTTGGTGGGAATGCAAGTTGGTACAGCCACTTTGGAAAACAGTGTAGAGGTTCCTCAAAAATTTAAAAATAGAGCTACCCAATGACCCAGTAATTGCACTCCTATTTACCCCAAAGACACAGATGTAGTGAAAAGAAGGGCCATATGCACCCCAATGTTCACAGCAGCAATGTCCACAATAGCCAAACTGTGGAAAGAGCCGAGATGCCCTTCAACAGATGAATGGATAAAGAAGATGTGGTCCATATACACAATGGAATATTACTCAGCCATCCGAAAGGATGAATACCCAAGTTTTACATCAACATGAATGGAACTGAAGGAGATTATGCTAAGTGAAAGAAGTCAAGCAGAGAACGTCAATTATCATATGGTTTCACTTATTTGTGGAACATAAGGAATAGCATGGAGGACATTAGGAGAAGGAAGGGAAAAATGGGGGGGGGATTGGAGGGAGAGATGAACCATGAGAGACTATGGACTCTGAGAAACAAACAGGGTTTTAGAGGGGAGGGTGGAGGGGAGATTGGTTAGCCTGGTAATGGGTATTAAGGAGGGCAGGTACTGCATGGAGCACTGGGGGTTATATGAAAACAATCGTGGATCACCACATCAAAAACCAATGATGTATATTGTATGGTGACTAACATAACATAATAAAATTTTTAAAAAAACTAATGATGTACTGTATGGTGACTAACATAGCATAATAATAAAAAAGATTCTTCCATTCTTCAATTTACAAATTCTGATGTCCAAGAGACACATTTTTAAAGTAAAATGACAAGCAACAAACTGATAGAAAATGTTGCAAGGCACACAACCAACAGTTGAAAGCAATTATAAAGCCCTTAAAAATTAATAAGAAAAACAGGCAATGCCAGAGAACAATTGTTAGAATGAACAAATGGGATTTTCATAGAAAGACAATTATACCTAGCAGTAAGTATATGAAGATGTAGAAACCTCATTAGTTACTAGGAAGATGAAAATCAAGGCCACAGCTAGATAGCATTTATAATCTTTCAGTTGGCAATGATTTAAAAGTCTGCAACACCAGGTGTTGGAGAAAATGTAGATCAATGGAATAATTTACACAAAACTAGGGTAGGATCAATTGATAGAACCACTTTGGAGGAAAATGCCTTGTAAAGTTTGCTTATCCCATAACCAGCAATTTCTGCCCTACGCATACACCCAAAAGACCTTCCTGCACTCAGGACCCAAGAGATATAAACAAAATTATTCATCATAATGCCTTTCATATGAGCCAAGAATGGTAATCAAAAAGTCAACAGACAAAATAATTATAATATAGTCACACAATGGAATATTATACAGTAGTTGAAATAAATGAACCACACTCAACAAAAAAATATTGGATAATCTCACTGACTAAATGTTAGGTGAAAAAAGGAAAGTCCCAAAAGCACATATAAGATATGAGAACTATTGTGGGAGTTCAAATAAACTAATCTTTAAAATACATGCCATTTAGGCATTGACATATACATGTGGGTGGGTTGATATAGAAATTATATTTTAATGCAAGTGTGTGATAAACACAAAATTCAAGATCATGATTTCCCTGGGGATCAGGTGGGAACAAGAAAGAGTGTAAAGGCATAGAGATAACTATAGGCTGGTAGTAAGATCCCAGTTCTTGAGTTGAGTGGTAGCTACAATATGTTAATGGTACTATTTTAACTCACTGAAAATGGAACAATGATGATACTCATTACCCACACAATTACGTTATTTACTAATTTTTTAAAAAGCAAGTATTTCCGGGACGCCTGGGTGGCTCAGTCGGTTAAGCAGCTGCCTTCGGCCCAGGTCATGATCCCAGGGTCCTGGGATCGAGTCCCACATCGGGCTCCTTGCTCAGCAGGGAGCCTGCTTCTCCCTCTCTCTCCCTCTGCTTGTGCTCTCTCTGTCAAATAAATAAAATCTTAAAAAAAAAAGAAAGAAAGAAAGAAAAGCAAGTATTTCCTGCAAGCACAACACCTAGATAATTGCCTATAATTCTCCAATTAGATCGATGCCATACCCACTGGAAAAAAACAAAGTTCAATTAAATGTGTTAATTTTGATAGATATGGTTTACATTAATTTTCAATTTCCAGTAGTAAATTTCATACATAAATAAGTTTATCTCTGAAATTAATTTCCATCGAGGAAATCTAAAAGTAAATAAAGAAAAAAGAACAGGTGAAACCCAATGTCTTAAGGGAATCTTTCCTAAAATTGTTGTTTGGATAAGCCTCTGACCATGGTCTAAGATCTGTTAATCACCTCTGTGGGGCACCAGTCCCCAGATCTACACCACATTAACATACTAGCCTTTGGACTCCTACATAAACACTATTTGGAGCACAAAAAGACCAGGGGAGGGCTCTCCTGGTTTAATTAGGTAGAGATCCACCCACAAATGTATCCAACAGGAGTGTACATGAAAAGACTACACATATCCCATTGAAAGTACATTCAACAAACCAAATTCATCAACTTTTCCACCAGTCCCACAAATAGTTTTTCTCCAACATTCACATTAGAGATTTCACTGAATTGTAGTGCAGCTGTTGCATTTAAACGCAAATGTGATTGTGGTGTTAGCACAGTAGTCGGGGCTAATCAGTATTTCATGGACTCTGTAACTTGCCAAAGAAGAATCCTTCTGAGTACCCGTGAAATGAAGGCTCATCATCATGGGAACATGGGTACCTTTGGACTATTGTAAGAACACAGCAGCTGTGAATTCTTCCCTCCTGAAACGTAAATATGTTCTAATTTTCTTTCTAGTTTACTCTCCACATCATTCTGTACATTCAAATTATGTTTAAATATGTTTGCTTCATTTGTGTTACATTTCATGGGAAAACCTGTTTCAGTGAAAACATCACATGCCTCTTTTTTAGCATCTGTTTCTTCTGATTGTGGTTTCTCCTTTTTCATGTCATGTTCACTTTTAAGTTAAAATTACAATCATAGGGAGCGCCTGGGTGGCTCAGTTGGTTAAGCGACTGCCTTCAGCTCAGGTCGTGATCCGGGAGTCCCTGGATCGAGCCCCGCATCGGGCTCCCTGCTCAGCAGGGAGTCTGCTTCTCCCTCTGCCCTCTTCCCTCTCGTGCTCTCTGTCTCTCATTCTCTCTCTCTCAAATAAATAAATAAATAAATCTTTAAAAAAAAATTACAATCATAGCTAAATTTGTACCCAGGGCTGAAATCAATATAAAATAGTTTACAGCATAAAGGAAAAGTCCAAAATTTGGATTCACAACATAAAATTACATAAAGTGTATTTCCAGCTTAACACTTCCAATGATACCTGAATTCCTATGTGACCCAAAACGTAAACTCAGCTGTTAATGTTTTTCCCCTGATAAACCTAGCAAACATACATTTTAGAAACTGTACATGCCCCATGGATGCTCACTGCCTTCTTCAGTGGTATAGCACACCTAAAGTACTGTGTTCATTTGTCAATTCATAATCAAAGGCATTTGATAAACCATGGTGAGTCCAATGGATAGCAACCAGAAAAGTATACTAATTGAACATCATACAGTATTAGAAGCAGCTGACGGCCATCAAACAGTCTAGGAATATAAATCTAAGAGTATATTTGATAAGAGGTTCTAATACTAAAAGAAACTCAAAAGACATATAAAAAACTTTTAATGAGCCAAACTAAACAATATTGTCTACAGATGCACATTTGTGTAATCAAGCTATTAAATACAATAAGGTGATTACTAGGGGCACCTGAGTGGTGCAGTTGTTTAAGTGGTCAACTTTTGGTTTTGGATCAGGGTGAGATCTCAAGGTCCTGAGACTGAGCCACGCCTCGGGCTCTGCACGCAACTCAGTCTGCTTGAGTTTCTCTCCTTCTCCATCTGCCGCTTCCCCCCAAACTCTCTCTAAAATAAATAAATGTTTGGAGGTGTTTTTTTTTTTTAGATTTTATTTATTTATCTGATAGAGAGAGACACAGCGAGAAAGGGAACACAAGCAGTGGGGAGTGGAAGAGGGGAAGCAGGCTTCCTGCCGAGCAGGGAGCCTGATGCAGGGCTAGATCCCAGGACCCTGGGTCATGACCTGAGCCAAAGGCAGACGCTTAACCGACTGAGCCACCCAGGCGCCCCTGTTTGGTTTTTTTTAACTAGGTGATTACTATAAATATCAGGATAGTGGATAGTTTGAGGGACAGGGAAGTGCAATGATCAGGACCAGTCATGAAGAGAAGTTCCTGGAGATTCTATTTCTTGACCTGCCTGTTAGTTACAAGAATATTCACCTGAACTCATCAAGCTTTTGTTTTTCTGTGTATCTATGTTTTGTTGTATAATAAAACTGTTCTTTATAATGAAGTCATGTTGAATTGACTTACTCCATGTTATTTCCAGAATAAAGAAAAAAAAAAGAAAAAGAGCCAGTGCCTGGATGTTAAAGAGGTATCCCTGAGCTCAACATAAGGAGTGGGGATGAGGCACAGATTAAAGGACAGCTATGAAACTCTGAAAACAGGAGTTGTGTGAACATTCTGTGGAAGATCTCCTTCGTAGGGCAGAAGGCTGGATCATGCTTTCTGAGTCTATTTCAACTCTAAAATTCTATGGCCTTTTAATTCCCAACACTATCCCAACCTTACATGGTCAAAGAATGCCCAGTGCATTTTGTAATCTACACCCGATGAGAGCTAAGTCCTCTGTCCTCTCCTGCCTCTGGGTTTATCAGTTGAGTATGTACATCATGCTTGTGGTCACTTTTGTGTACATGAGTGTCTGTACATTTAAAAAGTTAGGCAAACATAAAAGTTTAACCATTCCAGTTTAGTTCTAGACCATCATGGTAAAATCACCAGTGTGAAAAATGAAGACAGGAAGGAGTGAATAGAATAAAAATAATTTGTGGGTAGGTGAGTACAATTTTTAATTTTGAGAATGAATATGAACCAAACACAATTCCTAGTGTTTTTACAAATACTAACCCTCACCACCTCCCTTTGAGGAATATTATTATCTTCACTGACCATATAAAGAAGCTAGTGTAAAAAAAATTATAAAACTGCCCAGAGACACATTACCTCCATGTAGTGAAGCTGGGGTTTGACACCAAGCTCTGAGTCCAGAATCTTAAGCACTATGCCCAACTTAGCTGACATCCAACCACATAAAAACTTCATATTCATTAATTAAATTAAATTTCCAAGTTGTATTGAGACAAACTATATCCCTATCTCATACTACTTGGTAATAACAGTTCCGTTACATGATTATAACATTTTCATGTTCTAACTAAACTGCTTATGAAAATCATATACTATAGACAATTTAATTTACCTCATTTTACTGTAATGACAGCAACTAAAGTTATTATTTCTTGGTCCCAAACACAGTATGAATATAAAGTACCCTATGTCTGATACTCATAGTCAAAAATTCTATGCATAAAATATTTATAAACCAAGAAATAAAAACTAAAAAATATTTATAAACTAATTCAGTCATCAACATTCCATCTATTTAATGATATGGTAAAGTATTTAGAAATAGTGAAATGTATGTGCTCCTTATCCCTTTTCTGTATTCTCTTAGAATTGAAATGAGCTTTTATCTATAGAGTTCTGAAGCAAGCAGAGGATTGACTCATATAATTGGCAAATTCCATGAAGAAAAACAATTCACTGATTGTTTACTGAGCTGCTTCTTGTTCGAGTTACCTACCTTGCTAATTTTGCAGAATGGCCAGGTGAGTAGGAGCTGACACAGGTGGTTGCTGTGTATATGTGGTAACCACAGGCTTCTGGAATTAGTTCAATTTTTAACTCTGCAACAAATCGGTAAGGCTATTTAAATGCTATAGAGCAGTCATGAAAGGCATTCCAAGAAACACGGGTCCTCTGTACATAGAAATGAAGGCTTATAGGAAAGATGATTTTTCCTGGCATCAAAAAAGGTCAGTAGAGTAGGGAACACCAAAATTTATACAGGAACAGCAGTGTCTATAATGTTGAATAGGAGGGAAAACAAGGAAGGGATTGGTGGTGATGGTGATGATAATGGTTAGAATGAACACATTTGGAAGTGAATATGGAAAGTGATCCTGCTACCAAATAGTGGAGCTTATCCCTAGAAAATGGGTCATTTAACTTTTTACCTCAAATTCCACGTCTTGGATAAGGCAAAAATTTGTCATAACCAAGTATGCTTATGTCATAATTCCAACAAGGAACAACTCTTCCAAATGTATCCCAATCTTAAGTAATATCCTTAAATTTATGGATTCATTACTTAACCAAAATACACAGAACTATAGGTGTCATGGCATAATTAAACCCTTTCAATGATTTACAATTCAGTGTGATTGGGTTTACTATATTATTTTTAAAACCACTAGTTATGAGTAAACACAGAGAGGCTTTCAGCAATGATCACAGCAAAGTGTTAACAAAGGTGTTCCAAATGGGAGAGAGCACACAAACAACTGAATTTGGGATACTCATGGCAAACTACAGAGATTTTTATTTCTACTTAGGGCTGATGCTATTTTGATTACCATGATCTTGTCTCCTAGACTTTCCTAAAGAGCCATGGACACAAACAATGGAAGTTCCACAACAGATTTCATCCTGCTGGGGTTTTCTGATCGGCCCCGATTAGAACGCTTCATCTCTGGGGTTGTCTTCATCTTCTATATTGTGACTCTGGTAGGAAACACAACCATCATTCTTGTATCTTACCTAGACACCCAGCTCCATACTCCCATGTATTTCTTCTTATCCAATTTGTCTTTTTTGGACCTCTGCTATGCAACTAGCATTATCCCCCAGATGCTGGTAAATCTATGGGGTCCAACACTGTCTATTACCTATGGAGGGTGTGTGCTCCAATTCTTCTTTGCCCTTGACCTTGGAGCCACAGAGTGTCTTCTGGCTGTGATGGCCTATGACCGCTATGCTGCTGTCTGTCAACCTCTTCACTACACAGTAATAATGCACCCTCAGCTTTGCCAGAAGATGATGCTCACTGCCTGGTTAGGTGGCCTTGGCAGTGCGTTAATTCTTTGCTCCCTGACTTTGAAGTTACCAAAATGTGGGCACCGGGAAGTGGATAATTTTTTCTGTGAGATGCCAGCATTGATCAAGATGGCTTGTGTCTACTCAAAAGTAATCGAGGTCATTCTCTTTGCTCTCGGAGTGATATTTCTTCTAGTACCTCTATCACTAATTCTCATCTCATATGTAGTAATCACTCAAGCAGTTGTGAGGATCAAGTCAGCAGCAAGGTGGAGTAAGGTCCTTAATACATGTGCTTCCCACCTCACAGTAGTAACTCTGTTTTATGGGACAATCATTTACATGTACATGAAACCACAGAACAGCAGCTCCCAAGATGAAGGCAAGTTCCTCACGCTCTTTTACACAATCATCACACCCACTCTTAACCCTCTGATCTACACTTTAAGAAACAAAGATGTAAAGAGGGCAGTAAAGAGAATACTACCTGTAGGAAAATGGTCAGCCAAGTCATGAGGTAGATGGAAGAGAGCTAAAGAAATAATATTGACCTTTACCAACAGAATATGAATCAACCCATTTATGCAAAGAGTATTTATTGGGGGTTTACCATGTACCAAGAATAGTACTAGGTACTGACTTTGAAAATAAGTATAGGAAAAAATTATAAGGAGATAGAGATACAGACACATAAAGAAACTTCAATTCATACACAGAAATTTTCAAGATAATCAGGGGCTACAGATAAGTAAACATATGAAATGTGATTAAGTACAGTAATAGAGAAATGTACAAGATGTTAAGAAAATATTTCACAAGGAAATTAATTTTAATGTAGGATTACACAAAATGTTGATTGATTTTTTTCTTCCAAGAATTTTCACCTTTATGGGTAATAACACTCGCTTTCATCCACCTGATACTGCCAGCAGGGAAAATATTATACTTTTTTTTCAAGTTTTGATTCCTTTTTTGCAGGTGACTTTAACATTGCCAAGTGTGTAAGCCCTGAGAATAATAATCTGAGAGAGGGTCATGATACCCAAAGACAGGAAGGCCTAGAGACAATATAATCTCTACGGTGCTGTAAGGACTTTGTGAGGAGAATGTACAGAATGGTGACCATATAGACACTGGAAATGAGTATGAACTCTTCTTTGTGAGAAAAGCTAATCCCTAATCTTGCTAAGTAATTTATGACTTATAAACCTTTTACTCCTAAACTCAGTTGATATCTTAATTCAGGAGAGATGTCGTTACAATCTCATCGATCTCTCCTGTGAATTCCCTCCAAGTCCTGTCCTGTCACTATATTGACATTCTCTCATTTTAGATATTTGTCTGTTTGTATGATTGAGGAACAGCCATTGGTGAGATTTTCATTTTTTATTTTTCTTTATTTTTTTATTAGCAGTTCTCTAACCTATATGTTCTTTTTTTATTATTATGTTCAATTAGCATATACTACATCATTAGTTTTTGAGTTAGTGTTCAATGATTCATCAGTTGCATATAACACCCACTGCTCATCACCACACGTGCCCTCCTTAATAACTATCCCCCGCCCCCCACCCTTCTGTAATCCTCAGTTTGGTTCCCTGAGTCCTGAGAGACCCCAGAAATGGACCCTCAACTCTGTGGTCAACTAATCTTCAACAAAGCATGAAAGAAAAGAATATCCAATAAAAAAAGGAAAGTCTCTTCAATAAATGGTGTTGGGCCTCAAACCAGTCAGAATGGCTAATATTAACATCAGGAAATGACAGATGTTGGCGAGGATGCAGAGAAAGGGGAACCTCCCTACACTGTTGGTGGGAATGCAAGCTGGTGCAGCCACTCTGGAAAACAGTATGGAGGTTCCTCAAAAAGTTGAAAATAGAGCTACCCTATGACCCAGCAATTGCAATACTGGGTATTTACCCCAAAGACACAAATGTAGTGATCCGAAGGGGCACATGCACCCCAATGTTTATAGCAGCAATGTCCACAATAGCCAAACTATGGAAAGAGCCTAGATGTCCATCAACAGATGAATGGATGGAGAAGATGTGGTATATAGATACAATGGAATATTATGCAGCCATCAAAAAACCTGAAATCTTAAAGGAAAAATCAAGGGGGGGAAATCGGAGGGGGAGACGAACCATGAGAGACTATGGACTCTGAGAAACAAACTAGGGGTTCTAGAGGGGAAGGGGGTGGGGGGATGGGTTATCCAGGTGATGGGTATTAAGGAGGGCATGTACTGCATGGAGCACTGGGTGTTATACGCAAACAATGAATCATGGAACACTACATCAAAAACTAACGATGTAATGTATGGTGGTTAACATAACATAATAAAAAAATTGTGAAAAATAAAAGAAAGCAGCTGATTTCTGTGTATTGATTTTGTATCCTGCCACATTGCTGAATTGCTGTATGGGTTCTAGTAATTTGGGGGTGGAGTCTTTTGGGTTTTCCACATAAAGTATCATGTCATCTGCCAAAAAAAAAAAAAAAAAAACCCTGAAATCTTGCCATTTGCAATGGTGAGGATGGAACTAGAGGGTATTACACTAAGCAAAATAAGTCAATCAGAGAAAGACAAGTATCATATGATCTCAGTGATATGAGGAATTTGAGAAACAAGACAGAGGATCATAGGGGAAAGGAGGGGAAAATGAAATAAGACAAAACAAGAAAGGGAGACAAACCATAAGATACTCTTAATCTCAGGAAACAAACTGAGGGTTGTGGGAATGGAGGGGGGTGGGAGGGATGAGGTGGCTGGGTGATGGACATTGGGGAGGGTATGTGCTATGGTGAGCACTGTGAATTGTGTAAGACTTATGAATCACAGACCTCTACCCCCCAAACAAATAAAACATTATATGTTAATAAAAATAAAAAATAAATGATGCTGGGAAAATTGAACAGCCACATGCAGAAGAATGAAACTGGACCATTCTGTTACACCATACACAAAGACAAACTCAAAATGGATGAAAGACCTCAGTATGAGACAGGAATTCATCAAAATTCTAGAGGAGAACATAAGCAGTAACCTCTTCGACATTGGCTACAGCAACTTCTTTCAAGACACGTCTCTAAAGGCAAGGGAAACAAAAGCAAAAATGAACTATTGTGTCATCACACACAGAAATAAAGTTCTCAGACAGCAATCTGAGCAGCCATGCAGGGCCGTCCTCTGATAGGGAGAGCAGCCGCAGCTGAATCCTGCACATAGCTTTTATGTTGTTTTTTTATCAGAAAAGCAAGGACAGATGCCTCCAAGCGTGGAAAGGAGTACAAAGGGATGGCAAATATCTTGAAGTAGGCTTGCATTTTCCCCTACGTGTAGGCACGCAGGGAGTCAGTCATGGATAAGGGAGGAGTGAGATGTTTGGGCTAGTAATCACCAGGTGCAGAAAGGTGAGACTGAGGGTTACATTCTTTCATACGTCCTAACTTATGCCCTGCCCCTGGGAATCCTGGGATCCTGCTCCTACTGGGCCATTGCATTCAATAGCCTGAGAACAGAAATCCTGCTGAAGTTTTAGCTGCTTCCACAATCACTCCTTAGGGTTTACAATATATTTTCTAAGAATAACTCCACACTATTGGGACTTCATCAAGATAAAAGGCCTTGCACAGCAAGGGAAACAGTCAACAACACTAAGAGGCAACCCATGGAATGGGAGAAGATATTTGCAAATCACACTACAGATAAAGGGCTGGTATCCAAGATCTATAAAGAACTTCTCAAACTCAACACCCAAAAAACAATGACCCAGTCAAAACATGGGCAGAAGACATGAACAGACACTTTTCCAAAGAAGACATACAAATGGCCAACAGACACATGAAAAAATGTTCCACATCACTAGCCATCAGGGAAATACAAATCAAAACCACAATGAGATACCACCTTACACCAGTCAGAATGGCAAAAATTAACAAGACAGGAAACAACAAATGTTGGCGAGGTTGTGGAGAAAGGGGAACCCTCCTACACTGTTGGTGGGAATGCAAGCTGGTGCTGCCACTCTGGAAAACAGTATGGAGGTTCCTGAAGAAGTTAAAAATAGAGCTACCCTATGACCCAGCAATTGCACTACTGGGTATTTACCCCAAAGATACAGAGGTAGTGAAAAGAAGGGGCACCTGCACCCCAATGTTCATAGCAGCAATGTCCACAATAGCGAAATTATGGAAGGAGCTGAGATGTTCTTCAACAGATGAATGGATAAAGATGTGGTTCATATATACAATGGAATATTGCTCAGCCATCAGAAAGGATGAATACCTACCATTTGCATCAACATGGATAGAACTAGAGGGGATTAAGCTAAGTGAAATAAGTCACAGAAAGACAATTATCATATGGTTTCACTCATATGTGGAACATAAGATATAGCACAGAGGACCACAGGGGAAAGGAGGGAAAATTGAATGGGAAGAAATCAGAGAGGGAGACAAACCATGACAGACTCTGGACTCCGGGAACCAAACAGGGTTGCAGAAAGGAGGGGGCTGGGGGGCGGGGTAACCAGGTGATGGGTATTAAGGAGGGCACATGTTGTTATGAGCACTGGGTATTATGCACAACTAATGAATCGTTGAACACTACATCAAAAACTAATGATGTACTATACAGTGGCTAACTGAACATAATAAAAAAAATTATAAAAAACACTAATGATGTACTGTATGTTGGCTAACTGAACATAATAATAAAAAATAGGAAAAAATATACATTAATATCCTTCTCACTTTGGAATAGAGAGGATTTCTTAAAGAATAATTAAAGATTGTTACAAGATTAAATTTAGAAATCCTAACCAGCAAGGGACACATTTTATAAAGTAAAATGCCAGGTAACAAACTGAGAGAAAATAAAGCAAGGTGCACAACCAACAAGAGAAAAGGAATTATAAAGTCCTGTATAAATTAATAAGAAAAAAAGAGAGGCAATGCCAAAGAACAATTGTCAGAATCTACAAATGGGTTTTTCATAGAAAGACAATTATACATAGCAGTAAGTATATGAAGATGTAGTCAACCTTATTAGTTATTAGGGAAATGAAAATCAAGACCACAGCAACATAGCACTTATGATCTTTCCACTGGCACTGATTAAAAGTCCACAAGACCAGGCATTGGAGAAAATGTTAAAAAATGGAATAATTTATACAAAACTAGGGTAGGATAAATCGATAGAACCACGTTGGGGGAAAATGGCTTGAAAAGTTTATTTATTCCATAACCAGCAATTCCTGTCCTAGACATACACCCAAAAGACCTTCCTGCATAGAGACTACAAGTGACATAAGCAAAATTGTTCATCCTAACACCTTTCATATGATCAAAGAACAGCTGTCAGCAAAAACGGCTATCAGCGAGTAAAGAGACAAAATAATTGTAATATAGTCACACAATGGAACATTTATACAGTAGGGGGAATAAATGAACGACACACACCTATGCAAACAATATTGGATAATCTGACAAAATGTTAGGTGAAAAAAAGGAAAGTCCCAAAAGCACATATAAGATATGATACCTTTTGTGGAAGTTTAAATACATTAAATTTTAAAATACATGCTATTTAGCCACTGACATATGAATGTGAGTGTGTTGACATAGAAATTATATTCTAAGGCAAGTGTGTGATGAACACCAAATTCAAGATCATGATTTCCCTGGGGGTCAGGTGGGAACAAGAGAGAGTGTAAAGGCATAGAGGTAGCTGTAGTCTGGTAGCAAGATCCCAGTTCCGGAGTTGAGTGGTAGCTACAATATGTTCATGGTACTATTTTTAATTCACTGAAAATGGAACAATGATGATATGACTCATGAAATACACAATTATGATTATTTCATAATCTTTTTTAAAAAACAAGTATTTTCTTTCCTGCAAAAATAACACCTACATAATTGCCTATATTTCTCCACTTGACTGATATTTTACCCACTGGAAAAAAAAAACACAGTTCAATTAAATCTGTTAAATTTATAGATACAGTTTAAATTATATTTTTAATCTTCAACAGTAAATTTATTACTATAATAATAGTCATCCTCTGATTAATTTTCACAGAGGAAATCTTTAAGAAAAAAAAAGAATAAAAGACAAGATGAAATCCAAAATCTTAAGGGAAGCCTTCCTAAAATGGTTGTTTGGATAACCCTCTGACCATAGTGTAAGATCTGTTAATCACCTCTGTGGGGCACTAGTCCCCAGGGTCTACACCACGTTAACATACTAGCCTTTAGGGTCCTACACAAATACTTCCTGGAGCACACGTAGACCAAGGGAGGGCTCTCCTGGTTTAATTGGGCAGAGATCCCACCTACAATTGTGTCTAACAGGAGTGTACATGAAAAGACTACACATATTCCATCAAAAATACATTTATCAAACCAAATTCATCAACTTTTCCACCAGTCCCACAAATAGTTCTTCTCCAGCATCCACGTTAGAGACTTCACTGAATCTTAGTTCAGCTACTGCATTTCAATGTAAATGCGATCGTGGTGTTAGCACAAGACAGTGGTGGCTCATCAGTATTTCATGGACTCACTAACCTGCCAAACAAGAATCCTTCCCTGATTACCCATGAAATGAAGGCTCAGCATCATGGGAACATGGGTACCTTGGACTACATAAGAACACAACAGCTGTGAATTCTTCCCTCCTGAAACGTAAATATGGTCTGATTTTCTTTCTCGTTTCTCCTCCACATCATTCTGCACGTTGAAGTTATGTTTAAATATGTCTGCTTCATTTCTCTTACATTTCACTGAACAAAGTAACATGTAAACCCATGCTATACTATTAGAAACTGGATTTCATATCGTGAAAAATGAAAACCTGTTTTGGTGAAAACGTTGATGCTGCTTTCTTAATATCTGTTACTTCTGCTTGTGCTCTGTAGTTTTTATATCACGTCCACGCTTAAATTAAAATTATAATAACAGCTAAAATTTGAGACCAAGGCTTTGAAAAGTCCTATATTTGGATTCACAACATAAAATTACATAAAGTGTAATTTCAGGCTTCACACTTCCAATAGGATACTGGATTCTTATGGGACCCAAAGCTTAAACTGAGCTGGTAATGTATTTCACCTGCTAAACCTAGCTAACATATATTTTAGAAACTGAATGTGCATCATGGATGCTCACAGCCTTCTTCAGTGGTATAGCACACTCTCAACTCACAAGCAAGGCATTTGATAAGTCATGGTGAGTCCAAGGATAGCAACCAGAAAAGCATGGTACTTAAACATCACACAGTGTTAGGAAGAGCTGACAACCATCAAGCACTTAGTATGAGAACATAAAGCTAAGAGTATATTTGATTATAGCTTCTAATATTAAAGGAAACTCAAAACAAATATAAAAATTTTAGTGAGCCGAACTAAACAATATTGTCTAGAGATGCACATTTGGGTAATCAAGCTATAAAATACAAGGAGGTGAATACTATAAATATCAGGATAGTGGATATTTTGAGGAACAGAGAAGGATAATGATTGGTCGAGACACAAAGAGAAGCTCCTGCGGTGCTTGGTAGGGTTCTATTTCTTGATCTGCATGTTAGTTACAAGAATATTCAACTTAACTCCTAGAGCTTTTGCTTTTTCTGTATCTATGTTTTATTTTATACTAAAACTGTCTTTTTAATGAAGCCATGTTGAATTGACTTTTTGCATGTTATTTCCAGAATAAAGAAAAAGTGCCAGTGCCTAGGTGTTAAAGAGGCATCTCTGAGCTCAACATGAGGAGTAGGGATGAGGCACAGATTAAAGGCACAAAGCTATGGGGCACCTGGGTGGCTCAGATGGTTAAGCGTCTGCCTTCGGCTCAGGTCATGATCCCAGGGTCCTGGGATCGAGTCCCACATCAGGCTCCCTGATCCTTGGGAGCCTGCTTCTCCCTCTGCCTCTCTCTCTCTCTCTCTCTCTCTCTCTCATGAATAAATAAATAAAATCTTTAAATAAAATAAATAAATAAAGGCACAAAGCTATGAAGCTCTGAAAACAGGAGTCATGTAAACATTCTGTGGAAGACCTCCTTTGTAGCACAGAAGCCTGGATTGTGGTTTCTGAATCTATTTCAACTCTGAAGTTCTTTTAATTCCCAACACTATCCCAACCTTATGTGGTTAAAGAATGTCCAATGCATTTTGTAATTTAGGCATGTTGGGAGCTAAGTCCTCTGTCCTTTACTGTCTCTGGATTTATCAGTTCAGTATGTACATCATGTGTGTGTTATCACTTTTGTGTACATGAGTGTCTGTGCATTTAAAAAGTTATGCAAACATAAAAGTTTAAGCATTCCAAGTTTAGTTCTAGATCATCAATGTAAAATCACCAGTGTGAAAAATAAAGAGTAAGGAATTAATGGGATAATAATTTGTGGGTAGGTGATTTCAATTTTATTTTTGAGAATTTAAATATGAACCAAGTACATTCCCTATTGTTTTCACAAATACTAACTCTCACCACCTCCCTTGAGTAATATTATTATCTTCAGTGAACATATAGAGAACCTGGTGTACAAACGGGTTGCAAAACTGCCCAAGGACACATTACCTCCAAGTAGTGAAACTGGGATTTGACAACAAGATCTGAGTCCAGAATCTGTGCAATTAAGCGCTATGCTCAACTTAGCTGACCTCCTACCACATAAATACTTCACACTCATTACTTAAATTAAATTTCCATTTTGTGTTGAGAAAAATTATATCCCAATCTCATGCTACTTGGTAGTAACAGTTCCTTCTTCATGATTATAACATTTTCATGTTATAGCTGAACTGCTTATAACAATGATATACCACAGGTAAATTACCTGATTTTACTGTACCTGAAGCAAATACATTTATTATTCCTTGACCCCAAACACTCTATGAATATAAAGCACCTTATGTCTGAAGTCCATGGTCAGAAATTATATGAATAAAAAATTTGTAAACAACCAAAACTAAAAAATATTTATAAACTAATTCAGTCATTAACCATTCCATTTAATGATATACTAAAGTATTCACAATACTGAAATATATATTTTTATTTTTTTATCAGCTTTCTCTATTCTTTTAGAATTGAAATGGGGTTTTACCTATAGAGTTCCAAAGCAACCAGATGATTGACTCATATAGTTGGTAAATGCCATGCAGAAAAACAACTCACTGACTTTAAGGAGCTGCTTTTTGTTCCATTTAACTCCATTGCTACTTTTGCTGAATGGCCAGGTGAGTAGGAGCTGACACAGGTGGCTGCTTGTGTATGTGGTAACCAGAGGCTTCTGGAATTAGTTCAGTTTTTAACTCTGAAACAAATCAGTAAGGCTATTTAAATGCTGTAATGGCAGTCATGAACAGTATTCCAAGAAACGCAGGGCCTCTGTACATGACAATGAAAGTTAATAAGAAAGATGAGTTTTCCTGGCACCAAAATACATGCACAAAATGGGGCAATACAGCGTGGAACGCCAAAATTGATACAAGAAACAGCAGTTGAATGTTTCTACAATGTTGAATAGGAGGGAAAATATGAGGAGAAGGTTGGGGGTGATGTGATGATAATGGCTGGAATGCACACATTTGGAAGTGAATATGGAAAGTGGTGCTGCTACCAAAGAGTGCAGCTTACCCCAAGAGAATGGTTCTTTTAACTTTTTACCACCACTCCTTTGATAAGGGAAACATTTGTCATGATCAAGTGATGCTTATGTCACAGGTTCAAGAAGGAACAATTCCTCAAAATATATCCCACTCTTAAATTATATCATTAACACGTGGATTTATTACCTAACCAAAATACACAGAACAATAGGTGTCATGGCATAATTAAACCCTTTCAATGATTTACAATTCAGTGTGATTGGGTTTACTATATTATTTTTAGAACCACACTGGTTATGAGTAAACACAGAGAGGTTTTGGGCAATGAACACAGGGAAAGTGTTAACAGAGGTGTTCCAAATGGGAGAGAGCACACAAACAACTGAATTTGGGATACTCATGGCAAACTACAGAGATTTTTATTTCTACTTAGGGCTGATGCTATTTTGATTACCATGATCTTGTCTCCTAGACTTTCCTAAAGAGCCATGGACACAAACAATGGAAGTTCCACTATGGATTTCATCCTGCTGGGGTTTTCTGATCGGCCCCGATTAGAACACTTCATCTCTGGGGTTGTCTTCATCTTCTATATTGTGACTCTGGTAGGAAACACAACCATCATTCTTGTATCTTACCTAGACACCCAGCTCCATACTCCCATGTATTTCTTCTTATCCAATTTGTCTTTTTTGGACCTCTGCTATGCAACTAGCATTATCCCCCAGATGCTGGTAAATCTATGGGGTCCAACACGGTCTATTACCTATGGAGGGTGTGTGCTCCAATTCTTCTTTGCCCTTGACCTTGGAGCCACAGAGTGTCTTCTCCTGGCTGTGATGGCCTATGACCGCTATGCTGCTGTCTGTCAACCTCTTCACTACACAGTAATAATGCACCCTCAGCTTTGCCAGAAGATGATGCTCACTGCCTGGTTAGGTGGCCTTGGCAGTGCGTTAATTCTTTGCTCCCTGACCTTGAAATTACCAAGATGTGGGCACTGGGAAGTGGATAATTTTTTCTGTGAGATGCCAGCACTAGTCAAGATGGCTTGTGTACACTCAAAAGTAATGGAGATCATTGTCTTTTCTCTCGGAGTGATATTTCTTCTAGCACCTCTATCACTAATTCTCATCTCATATGCAGTAATCACTCAAGCAGTCGTGAGGATCAAGTCAGCAGCAAGGTGGAATAAGGTCCTTAATACATGTGCTTCCCACCTCACAGTAGTAACTCTGTTTTATGGAACACTCATTTACATGTACATGAAGCCACAGAATAGGAGCTCCCAAGATGAGGGGAAGTTCCTCACTCTCTTTTACACAATCATCACACCCACTCTTAACCCTCTGATCTATACTTTAAGAAACAAAGATGTAAAGAGTGCAGTAAAGAGAATATTGTGTGTAGAAAAATGGTCAGCCAAATCATAAGTTACATGGAAGACAGCTAAAGAAATAATATTGACCTTTACCAACAGAAGATGTATTGATTCATTTATGCAAAGAGCATTTACTGGGTGTTTATCATGTACCAAGAATTGTACTAGATACTGATTTTGTAAATAAGTAGGAAGTAGACAGAAATTATAAGGAAAGAGATACTCAATTCATACACTTAAAAGACTTCAAGATTAATCAAGGGCTACAGATAAGTAAACATAACTATGAGATGTAATTAAGTACAGTAATAGAAATATGTACAAAGTATTAAGAAAATACTTCACAGGGAAATTTATTTTAATGTAGGATCAGGATACTGATTACTTCTTCTAAGACTTACCAATTTTATGGGATATAACACACTCTTAGAGGCACCTGATACACCAGCAGGGCCTTTGTGTTGGAGACCAACTACCCATTGATACCCACTCTATCTTCTGCTTCTAGTTTTAACTGGGCACAGGGCCACCATATCACATTTCTGCATATCACATTTCTGAACCTGGCCTCCACCAACACAATGCCAGAGATTTAATGTGTGTAACTCCTGAGTTATCTTTTCAAACATGAAACCATTTGCTCTCACTCTTCCCCCTCCCTTTCTTCTTGGCTGGAATGTGAATGTGGAGGGTACCTAGCTTTACCAACCCGAAGAGGGAATGGAACAATAAGATGGAAAGAGAACCACCCACCAATAGAGGAATGCCTCCAAACTACTATAGGAGAAGAAGCTTCTATATTATTTAATATTAATTAAGCCACTCTGCTTTGGGGTCTGTCTGTTAGAGTAGCTTAACTTTTACCCTCCGTGGCCTGGTAAGGACTTTGGGCATTTCCTATGAGGTAGTGTGGTCCTTGGACCAGCAGCAACAGCATCACTTGGCACCATATCAGAAATGCACACTCTTGGGCCCACCTCAGACCTACTGACCAATCATCTGAGAATGGACCCAGCAACAGATGTTTTCAACAAACACTACAGGTGATCAGGCTAAAGTTTGAGAAACACTATTATAGGGAGATGTTGAGTTCTAAACAGAAAATTAACATAGTTTTATGGATTTTAATTAATTTCCTCCCTATACACCTGTGAAAGGAGGTGCGTAATCGTTTCTCTAGGTGCTTAGATAAGAGAAATAAAGGAATATGAGGAGTTTCCTCTAAATGAAATCACCACAAAAGGATATTCTTTATTTAATACTATCTTCTTGCTATTTTGTTTAATAGTATTCTTTGTTTTGTTGAATTATGGTGGTAGTAATGGTAATTTTTTGGAAAGGGCCTTGATCTTCTTATTTAACAAAATAAAAATTTAGCAATCTCATATTAGTTCCCCCATTTTTTTTAACTTTTTTTTAGTGGTAAATACATTCTAACTCTGAGAATCTCTATGCTGGAGAGAAAACTACTCCCCTTCTCTACAAGTCAACCATTTCAGAATTGGAAATTCTCTCTGCATGTGAGAGTCCTCACACTGTCAGTGCCCTTGCTTTGTGATTACAAGGCTGAATAAGCTACAATCTACCTGGAGTATCTGGGTGGGGTTATGAGGGTTGTAAGGGTTAATGGTCTTCTCTCTCCTGTCCTCAAACCTTGTGATTCCCAGGATTCCACAGGGAAACATTATACCGTTATTTTATTATTTTTTTTAAGAATTTATTTATTTATTTGAGAGAGAGAGAATGAGAGACAGAGAGCACGAGAGGGAAGAGGGTCAGAGGGAGAAGCAGACCCCCCACTGAGCAGGGAACCCAATGCAGGACTCGATCCCGGGACTCCAGGATCATGACCTGAGCCGAAGGCAGTCGCTTAACCAACTGAGCCACCCAGGCGCCCCAAACATTATACCATTATTTTAAACATTTGATTCCTCCTTGGATACTACATCAAAAACCAAAAAAAAAAACCTACATCAAAAACTAATGATGTACTATATGGTGGCTAACTGAATATAATAAAAATTTTAAAATAAAATAAAATAAAAATTTTTATGCTGCAAAACAAAAAAAATTTTAAAATAAACATCTGATTCCTTTCTGCAGGTAACTTTAAAATTGCCAGGTGTGTAAGCCTTGAGAATAATAAGGAATCTGAGAGAGGGTGATGATGATTCCCAAAGACAGGAAGCCCTAGAGACAATATAACCTTTATGGTGTTGTAAGGACTTTGTTTGGAGAACATTTAGAATGGTGACAGTGTGGACACTGGAAACGAGTATCAACTGTTCTTTGTGAGAAAAGCTCATCCCCAATCTTAATAAACTAGTGATTTATCACTTACAAACCTTTTACTCAACTCTTAAAATCAGTTGCTATCTTACTTTAGGAGAGATATCCTTACAAATCTCATCAATCTGTCCTGTGAATTCCCTCCAAAACCAGTCACTATATTGGCATTATCCTTTTCTATATTTGTTGCATATATGTTTGAGGAAAAGGCATTGATGAGCTTTTCAACAACATAGAACTTCATATTCGTGTGTGACTTTACTGTGTCTGATTTGGCTTCTGACATGATTATATATTCAGTAAATGTCTGGATAATGATTAAGTGACTGAAGAGTTTTTTAAATAAATATACATGAAAATGTTCTTATCCTACAGAATGTAACAAATGTTCATTGGGTAATGAATACTGGAGCTACACCTTCAGGCTTTTAACATTTAGGACATTTGCAACACCTGACACCTAAGAGAAGGGAGGCACAGTACAGTTTTACTTTCACCTGCATTCTAATATAGAATCCTTATAAGTGTGTATCTGGACATGAGAAAAACAAGAGGAATAAAAGAAAAAGTTTCTCATTATCTCATAACCTAGAAATAATGACTGTTAACTTTTTAGTTAATTTCCTTTTAAACTATTCCATTTCCTACTAAAGTTTGGGTCACACTGATTTATTTCTCCCAATGTATGCATTCACATCAGATAAAGCACTCCCAAGGGAGAAAAACTTGGCCCCAGAAGAGTGGAAAAAATCTCAACTAGTACAGTGATTGGTGGCCCTCCAAAGGCCACTGTACATGAACAGACACACCATGTAACTGTGATGTGAAAATGTCACTGGGAGGAAGATGCTGACAATGACAACAAGACTGGAAAAATAATGTCTCAGTGTTATAGCACATGCTTGTCCCTGTCTGCAAAGATGACTGAGATCTCCCCTGGGATAAAATGATGGATGAGGAAACATGTGCAGCCTCTAGCACCTGAGGAAGATGTGAATGGTCTTCTAGGTTAGTGACTGACATCTTGGACTCAGTGATGGCCTCAGCTAATCAAGGTCAAATGCTGGAGACTCCCTGGCATTCTATATAAAAAGCTTGATAACATAATGCATTATCAGGAATTTGGGGAAACAGAAACCTCAGTCTTTCCTGATTGTCATAGTGATCTGCTGCCACATAAACACTTTCTAAAGAAATAAACAGGACTGCTACAAATGACAGACATAGGCTGAAAATCTCTTACCCACAATTCTGAATTTAATCAGTTTGGAAAACTGAAAATGTTCATAACTTTGTTGGCAGCAAACCTAATAGATGTGTCCTAAATAAATGTGAGGCTACTTCTGCTCTTTCAGTTCTGGATTTTTAAAAAGGCAGATTTGTGCTTAAAGAAAATAATCCATTTGTAAGAGAGAATAATATTAGCTATTTGTCATTTGCCAGAAACAGCAGTTACTTCTTATGGAGGACACTAATGACACTCACTGCTTTCTAAAACCATAGTTTTGTTGGGGGGAGGGTTTGAAATTTAGGATTCAAGAGAAATTAGACTCTGATAGGATGCAGTGGTGACATCAAAGGAAATACTGCCAAAGAATAACTTAACTTTCACTTATTTTATCTAATTTTAAATGCACATTTATAGCAGCCACATGAAAAGGATGGGTCACGTTTTACATTCTTGCTACCCAACTAAAATATCAAAAGTTTCTATCCTTTGTATCATTGTATGTTGCTCCTAAGAAATGTTCCATGAACTCTGAGTACACATATGGCCTATTGCTTTTCTGTATCATTATTTTCCAGTTTATGCAATATTACCAGAATGTCCAGTGTCTCCATATTTGGGCTCCGCTTCCCCACGAATGATCTCCAAATTTCAAATCCCAGACGTAACTGCCCCTCAGTGTGCACGCCAACCAGTGTATGTCCCGTACTGAGTGCACTACTGCCAGTTCTGCTTGGTGCCACGGGTGCCGTGGTGTCTACGGGGATGATGCCACACGCGCCAGAGGCCCTACTGGGGGGTGATGGTCCTGCAGGTATAGGCCCTGACCACCCCTATTGTAAGAAGGACCAGTATTCCAGGTCTCTGACCAACCTCAGTGGGCCTTTGAAGGAGGCACACTCCCCTCTACTCCTTTTCATGACAGATCAGTCCCTGTGAGCCCTGCGTTCGGTCTCTGAGTTGGCTGATACCACAACATGATAAAGGCCTTCATGACAAGCCCACAGCTAACAGTGGTTCCAGCACCACTTCTGATCAGTAAAGTACTAGAAGTCCCAGCCAGAGGAACTAGGCAAGAAAAACAATAAAGGCACAGAAATCAGAAAGGAAGAAATAAAATCATCTGTATATGTACGTGAGATGATATCATACATAGAAATCCTGAAGACTCCACCAAAAACCTATTAGATGTTAGAAGTACTGAACAAATTCTGTTAAGTTGCTTAATACAAAATAAATATACAAAAATAGATCATTTGTATAGACTAAAAACAAGCTACCATAAAGGGAAATTAAGAAAATTAATCTCATTTACAACTTCATCAAAAAGAATTAAATAGGTAGGAATAAATTTCACCAAGGACCTGAGAGACCTGTACACTGAAAACTATAAGAGCTGATGAAACTCGACCATTCTCTAACACCATACACAAAGATAAACTCAAAATGGATGAAAGACCTCAATATGAGACAGGAATCCATCAAAATCCTAGAGGAGAACATAGGCAGTAACCTCTCTGACATCGGCCACAGCAACTTCTTTTAAGACATGTCTCCAAAGGCAAGGGAAAGAAAGGCGAAAATGAACTTTTGGGACTTCATCAAGATAAAAAGCTTCTGCACAACAAAGGAAACAGTCAACAAAACAAAGAGGCAACCCACAGAATGGGAGAAGATATTTGCAAATGACACTACAGACAAAGGGCTGATATCCAAGATCTATAAAGAACTTCTCAAACTCAACACCCAAAAAACAAATAATCAAGTCAAAAAATGGGCAGAAGACATGAACAGACACTTCTCCAAAGAAGACATACAAATGGCCAACAGACACATGAAAAAATATTCATCATCATTAGCCATCAGGGAAATTCAAATCAAAACCACATTGAGATACCACCTTACACCAGTTAGAATGTCAAAAATGGACAAGGCAAGAAACAACAAATGTTGGAGAGGTTGTGGAGAAGGGAACCTTCTTACACTGTTGGTGGGACTGCAAGTTTGTATAGCCACTTTGGAAAACAGTTTGGAGGTGCCTCAAAAAATGAAAAATAGAGCTACCCTATGACCCAGCAATTGCACTCCTGAGTATTTACCCCAAAGACACAGATGTAGTGAAAAGAAGGGCCATATGCACCCCAATGTTCATAGCAGCAACGTCCGCAATAGCCAAACTGTGGAAAGAGCCGAGATGCCCTTCAACAGATGAATGGATAAAGATGTGGTCCATATATGCAATGGAATATTACTCAGCCATCAGAAAGGATGAATACCCGAGCAGCAGACAGCACGGGGGATGGACATGGGCACGCAGGGCTCAGGGCACAAGCGACTCCCCAACCGGGAGCGGCTGATGGCGGAGGACAAGGTGCTGAACCAGATCACGCATGAGATGGCGGAGAAGTAGGAGACCTGGATTTCGTCTGGTCTCAGGAATTCAGCTGGATAGGGATCAAACCACTCTGAACACCTACAAACTCAACAGGAGATCGAAGAAAAGAATAGCAACAACTCTCTGAACAGAAAAGCGACCACTTTCTGGAAGGTAGGACTTGCGGAGAAGTGAATCCGAGGCGATATTCAGGAGGATAGATGGCGGGGAAGGGGCCTCCGTCTGCCGCTTCTGGCAAGTGGTAGAGCCACAGAGCACAAAATCGGAACTTTTAGAAGTCGGCTCCACTGAGGGACGTCACTCTGGTGGCTAAGCAGGGTGTGGAACCCTCATGGGACAGTGTGGTCTCAGGACCCTTGGGGTCACAGAAATACCAGGGGTGCCTGAGTGTGGCAGAGCTCCCAGGTATCGGAGCGGGGAAGCCGGCTGCAGAGACGGAGCCCAGGCGCGGGCTCTCAGCTCGGGGTTGCCATAGACTGTGATCCGTGGCACAGTCGGGCCCCTGCTCCTCCAGCAGGGACCCAACAAGCGGCAGATCCGGGGAGACTCACCTTCTTCCCCCGGGAGGAACGGCACAGGAGCGCACCTCAGGGATCTGCTGGGCTTGGAGACTCCACATGGGGTCGGGTGCCAGAGATAGAAATGCGTGGTCACAGGCCGGGTAAGCATGGAGTGCAGCTGGAGACCAGGGAGACGGGAGTGACTGACGGCTTTTCTCTGGGGGCTCACTGAGGAGTGGGGCCCTGAGTTCTCGGCTCCTCCGGGGCGGAGATTGGGAGGCCGCCATTTCACTCTCAGCCTCCAAAGCTGTAGGGAAAGCTTGCAGGGAACAAAAGCTCCCGAGAGCAAACCGGAGTAGATTACTTAGCCTGGACAGGGCAAGGGCGGGGCAATTCCACCTCCGGCAAAGACATTTGGGAACACGGCAACAGGCCCCTCCCCCAGAAGATCAGCGACAACAGCCAGCCAAGACCAAGTTTACCAATCAATGAGAACAGCAGAACTCCAGCACTAGGGGAATACTGCACATAGAATCCATGGCTTTTTTACCATGATTCTTTAGTCTTTCAAAGTTAATTTTTTTTAACTTTTTTTTAAAAATTTTTCTTTTTCCCTTTTTCAATCAACATCTTATCAATCCCTTTTTTTTAAGATTTTATTTATTTATTTGAGAGAGAGAGAATGAAAGAGAGAGCACATGAGAGGGGGGAGGGTCAGAGGGAGAAGCAGACTCCCTGCCGAGCAGGGAGCCCGATGCGGGACTCGATCCCAGGACTCTGGGATCATGACCTGAGCCGAAGGCAGTCACTTAACCAACTGAGCCACCCAGGCGTCCCTTATCAATCCCTTTTTTAAAAAATATTCTTATTTTTCATTTTTAGAGTCATATTCTATCCCTTCATAGTAGTTACCTGTATTTTTGGCATATATATATAAGTTGTTCTCTCTTTAAAATTTTGAGATAGTTTCTTCTAACAAATCAAAATATACCCTAAATCTCTAGTGTATGATTTTTTTCTACTCCCCTGCCTGATCACATACTCTCCCTTTTTTTTTCTTTTTTTTAATCCTCTTCTTTCTTTTTTCAAACAACTTCTTATCAATTCCTTTTATAAAATTTTTTATAATTTCCATCTTTACAGTCATATTCCATGCCTTCATCATATCAACCCTTATTTTTGTACATATATAAGTTTTTCTTTCTTTAAAATTTTGGGAAGCACTTTCTTCTAACAGACCAAAATACACCCAAAATCTAGTGTGTGGCACTGATCTATGTACCAGCCTGATCACATTTGATCATATTCTGTTTTTTTTTTTTTGTCTTGTTCTGTTTTTGTTTGTTTTTATCTTTATCTTTATCTTTTTCTTTTTCTTTTTTCTCTCTTGCCTTTCTTTTCCCACTGCTTCAGGTCTTTTCTGATTTGTTTAGAGTATACTTATTGGGGACATTGTTACCCTGTTAGCATTTTGTTCTCTCATTAATCTATTCTCCTCTGGACAAAATGACAAGATGGAAAAAATTACCTCAACAAAAAGAACAAGAGGTAGTACTGACTGCCTGGGACCTACTCAATATGGACATTAGTACGATGTCGGATCTAGAGTTCAGAATCATCACTTTAAAGATACTACCTGGGCTTGAAAAAAGCATGGAAGTTATTAGAGAAACCCTCTCTGGAGAAGTAAAAAAACTAAAATCTAACCAAGTAGAAATCAAAAAGGCTATTAATGAGGTGCAATCAAATATGGGGGCACTAACTGCTAGGATAAATGAGGCAAAAGAGAGAATCAGTGATATAGAAGACAAAATGATGAAAAATAAAGAAGCTGAGAAAAAGAGAGATAAACAACTACTGGATCGCGAGGGCAGAATTCGAGAGATAAGCAATACCATAAGATGAAACAACATTAGAATAATTGGGATCCCAGAAGAAGAAGAAAGAGAGAGAGGGGCAGAAGGTATAATGAGCAAATTATAGCAGAGAACTTCCCTAATTTGGGGAAGGAAACAGTCATCAAAATCCAGGAGGCACAGAGAACCCCTCTCAAAAATCAATAAAAATAGGTCAACACCCCGACATCTAATAGTAAAACTTACGAGTCTCAGACACAAAGAGAAAATCCTGAAAGCAGCTTGGGAGAAGAGATATGTAACATACAATGGTAGAAACATTAGATTGGCAACAGACCTATCCACAGAGACCTGGCAGGCCAGAAAGGACTGGCATGATATATTCAGAGCACTAAATGAGAAAAATATGCAGATAAGAATACTATATCCAGCTAGGCTGTCATTGAAAATAGGAGAGATAAAAAGCTTCTAGGACAAACAAAAACTAAATGAATTTGCAAACATGAAACCAGCCCTACAAGAAATATTGAAAGGGGTCCTCTAAGCAAAGAGAGACCCTAAAAGCAACATAGGCCACAAATGAACACAGACAATATACAGTAACAGTCACCTTACAGGCAATACAATGGCACTAAATTCCTATCTTTCAATAGTTACCCTGAATGTAAATGGGCTAAATGCCCCAATCAAAAGACACAGGCCATCAGATTGTATAAAAAAACAAGACCCATCGATATGCTGTCTGCAAGAGACTCATTTTAGACCCAAAGACACCCCCAGATTGAAAGTGAGGGGGTGGAGGGGCACCTGGGTGGCTTAGTTGGTTAAGCGACTGCCTTCGGCTCAGGTCATGATCCCAGAGTCCTGGGATCGGGTCCCGCATCGGGCTCCCTGCTCAGCAGGGAGTCTGCTTCTCTCTCTGACCCTCCCCACTCTCATGTGCGTTCTCTCTCTCTCTCTCTCAAATAAATAAATAAAAGCTTTGAAAATAATAATAAAATAAAATAATAAATAAATAAATTTAAAAAATAAAAAAGAAAGTGAGGGGGTGGAAAACCATTTACCATGCTAATGGACACCAAACAAAGCTGGGGTGGCAATCCTTATATCAGACAAATTAGATTTTAAACCAAAGACTGTAATAAGAGATGAAGAAGGACACTATAACCTACTTAAAGGGTCTATCCAACAAGAAGATCTAACAATTGTAAATATCTATGCCTCTAACATGGGAGCAGCTAATTATATAAGGCAATTAATAACAAAAGCAAAGAAACACATCGACAACAATACAATAATAGTGGGGGACTTTAACACCCCCCTCACTGAAATGGACAGATCGTCTAAGCAAAAGATCAACAAGGAAATAAAGACTTTAAAGGACACACTGGACCAAATGGACTTCACAGACATATTCAGAACATTCCATCCGAAAGCAACGGAATACACATTCTTCTCTAGTGCCCATGGAACATTCTCCAGAATCGATCATATTCTAGGTCATAAATCAGGTCTCAACTGGTACCAAAAGATTGGGATCATTCCCTGCCCATTTTCAGACCACAATGCTTTGAAACTAGAACTCAATCACAACAAGAAAGTCAGAAAGAACTCAAATACATGGAGGCTAAAGAGCATCCTACTGAAGAATGAATGGGTCAGCCAGGAAATTAAAGAAGAATTTAAAAAATTCGTGGAAACCAATGAAAATGAAAACACAACTATTCAGAATCTTTGGGATGCAGCAAAGGCGGTCCTAAGAGGAAAGTATATAGCAATACAAGCCTTTCTCAAGAAACAAGAAAGGTCTCAAGTACACAATCTAACCCTACACCTAAAGGAGCTGGAAAGAGAACAGCAAATAAAGCCTAAACCCATCAGGAGAAGAGAGATAATAAAGATCAGAGCAGAAATCAATGAAATAGAAACTAAAAGAACAGTAGAACAGATCAACGAAACTAGGAGCCGCTTCTTTGAAAGAATTAACAAGATTGATAAACCCCTGGCCAGACTTATCAAAAAGAAAAGAGAAATGACCCAAATAAATAAAATCAGGAATGAAAGAGGAGAGAGCACAACCAACACCAAAGAAATAAAATCATAAGAACATATTATGAGCAACTCTATGCCAGCAAATTAGATAATCTGGAAGAAATGGATGCATCCCTAGAGATGTATCAACTACCAAAACTGAACCAGGAAGAAATAGAAAACCTGAACAGACCTATAACCACTAAGGAAATTGAAGCAGTCATCAAAAATCTCCCAACAAACAAAAGCCCAGGGCCAGATGGCTTCCCAGGGGAATTCTACCAAACATTTCAAGAAGAATTAATACCTATTCTTCTGAAACTGTTCCAAAAAATAGAAATGGAAGGAAAACTTCCAATCTCATTTTATGAGGCCAGCATTACCTTGATCCCCAAACCAGACAAAGACCCCATCAAAAAGGAGAATTACAGACCAATATCCTTGATGAACACGGATGCAAAAATTCTCACCAAAATACAAGCCAATAGGATACAACAGTACATTAAAAGTATTATTCACCACAACCAAGTGGGATTTATCCCTGGGCTGCAAGGTTGGTTCAACATCCACAAATCAATCAATGTGATACAATACATTAACAAAAGAAAGAACAAGAATCATGTGATCCTCTCAATAGATGCAGAAAAAGCATTTGACAAAGTACAGCATCCTTTCTTGATCAAAACTCTTCAGAGTATAGGCACAGAGGGTACATACCTCGATATCATAAAAGCCATCTATGAAAAACCTACAGCAAAGATCATTCTCAATGGGGAAAAACTGAGAGCTTTCCCCCTAAGGTCAGGAATGCGGCAGGGATGTTCACTATCACCACTGCTATTCAACATAGTATTGGAAGTCGTAGCCACAGCAATCAGACAACAAAAAGAAATCAAAGGCATCCAAATCGGCAAAGAAGAAGTCAAACTCTCACTCTTTGCAGATGATATGATACTTATTGTGGAAAACCCAAAAGACTCCATCCCAAAACTGCTAGAACTCATACAGGAATTCAGTAAAGTGGCAGGATATAAAATCAATGCACAGAAGTCAGTGGCATTCCTATACACCAACAACAAGACAGAAGAAAGAGAAATTAAGGAGTCGATCCCATTTACAATTGCACCCAAAACCATAAGATACCTGGGAATAAATCTAACCAAAGAGGCAAAGGATCTGTACTCAGAAAACTATAAAATACTCATGAAAGAAATTGAGGAAGACACAAAAAATGGAAAAATGTTCCATGCTCATGGATTGAAAGAACAAATATTGTGAAGATGTCAATGCTACCTAGAGCAATCTACACATTCAATGCAATCCCCATCAAAATACCATCCACTTTTTTCAAAGAAATGGAACAAATAATCTTGAAATTTGTATGGAAGCAGAAAAGACCCCGAATAGCCAGAGGAATGTTGAAAAAGAAAAGCAAAGCTGGCGGCATCACAATTCCGGACTTCAAGCTCTATTACAAAGCTGTCATCATGAAGACAGCATGGTACTGGCACAAAAACAGACACATAGACCAATGGAACAGAATAGAGAGCCCAGAAATGGACCCTCAACTCTAGGGTCAACTCATCTTTGACAAAGCAGGAAAGAATGTCCAATGGAACAAAGACAGTCTCTTCAACAAATGGTATTGGGAAAATTGGACAGCCACATGTAGAAGAATGAAACTGGACCATTTCCTTACACCACACACAAAAATGGACTCAAAATGGTTGAAAGACCTCAATGTGAGACAGGAGTCCATCAAAATCCTAAAGGAGAACACAGGCAGCAACCTCTTCGATCTCAGCCGCAGCAACTTCTTCCTAGAAACATCACCAAAGGCAAGGGAAGCAAGGGCAAAAATGAACTATTGGGACTTCATCAAGATAAAAAGCTTTTGCAAAGCAAAGGAAACAGTCAACAAAACCAAAAGGCAACCGACAGAATGGGAGAAGATGTTTGCAAATGACACATCAGATAAAGGGCTAGTATCCAAAATCTATAAAGAACTTATCAAACTCACCACCCAAAGAACAAAGAATCCAATCAAGAAATGGGCAGAAGACATGAACAGACATTTTTCCAAAGAAGACATCCAAATGGCCTACAGACACATGAAAAAGTGCTCAACATTGCTCGGCATCAGGGAAATCCAAATCAAAACCTCAATGAGATACCACCTCACACCAGTCAGAATGGCTAAAATTAACAAGTCAGGAAACGACATATGTTGGAGGGGATGCGGAGAAAGGGGAACCCTCCTACACTGTTGGGGGAAATGCAAGCTGGTGCAGCCGCTCTGGAAAACAGTGTGGAGATGCCTCAAAAAGTTGAAAATAGAGCTACCATATGATCCAGCAATTGCACTTCTGGGTATTTACCCCAAAGATACAAATGTAGGGATCCAAAGGGGTACGTGCACCCCGATGTTTATAGCAGCAATGTCCACAATAGCCAAACTGTGGAAAGAGCCAAGATGTCCATCGACAGATGAATGGATAAAGAAGATGTGGTATATATATACAATGGAGTATTATGCAGCCATCAAAAGGAATGAGATCTTGCCATTTGCAACGACGTGGATGGAACTGGAGGGTATTATGCTGAGCGAAATAAGTCAAACAGAGAAAGACATGTATCATGTTACCTCGCTGATATGAGGAATTCTTTTTTTTTTTTAAGGATTTTATTTATTTATTTGACAGAGAGAAGCACAGCGAGAGACGGAACACAAGCAGGGGGAGTGGGAGAGGGAGAAGCAGGCTTCCCGCCGAGCAGGGAGCCCGATGCGGGGCTCGATCCCAGGACCCTGAGATCATGACCTGAGCCGAAGGCAGACGCTTAACAACTGAGCCACCCAGGCGCCCCGATATGAGGAATTCTTAATCTCAGGAAACAAACTGAGGGTTGCTGGAGTGGGGGGTGGGGTGGGAGGGATGGGATGACTGGGTGATAGACACTGGGGAGGGTATGCGTTCTGGTAAGTGCTGTGAATTGTGCAAGACTGTTGAATCTCAGATCTGTACCTCTGAAACAAATAATGCAATATATGTTAAGAAAAAAAAAAAGAAAAAGATAGCAGGAGGGGAAGAATGAAGGGGGGGAAATCGGAGGGGGAGACGAACCATGAGAGACGATGGACTCTGAAGAACAAACTGAGGGTTCTAGAGGGGAGGGGGGTGGGAGGATGGGTTAGCCTGGTGATGGGTATTAGAGAGGGCACGTTCTGCATGGAGCACTGGGTGTTATGCACAAACAATGAATCATGGAACACTACATCTAAAACTAATGATGTAATGTATGGTGATTAACATAACAATAAAAAATTTTAAAAAAAAAAAGAAAGGATGAAGACCCAACTTTTACATCAACATGGATGGGACTGGAGGAGATTATGCTAAGTGAAATAAGTCAAGCAGAGAAAGTCAATTATCATATGGTTTCACTTATTTGTCGAACATAAGGAATAGCATGGAGGACATTAGGAGAAGGAAGGGAAAAATGAAGGGGGGGAA
>NW_023270709.1:28899613-28901629 GCF_011800145.1 Mirounga leonina | reverse complement strand
GGAGTCGATCCCATTTACAATTGCACCCAAAACCATAAGATACCTGGGAATAAATCTAACCAAAGAGGCAAAGGATCTGTACTCAGAAAACTATAAAATACTCATGAAAGAAATTGAGGAAGACACAAAAAATGGAAAAATGTTCCATGCTCATGGATTGAAAGAACAAATATTGTGAAGATGTCAATGCTACCTAGAGCAATCTACACATTCAATGCAATCCCCATCAAAATACCATCCACTTTTTTCAAAGAAATGGAACAAATAATCTTGAAATTTGTATGGAAGCAGAAAAGACTCCGAATAGCCAGAGGAATGTTGAAAAAGAAAAGCAAAGCTGGCGGCATCACAATTCCGGACTTCAAGCTCTATTACAAAGCTGTCATCATGAAGACAGCATGGTACTGGCACAAAAACAGACACATAGACCAATGGAACAGAATAGAGAGCCCAGAAATGGACCCTCAACTCTAGGGTCAACTCATCTTTGACAAAGCAGGAAAGAATGTCCAATGGAACAAAGACAGTCTCTTCAACAAATGGTATTGGGAAAATTGGACAGCCACATGTAGAAGAATGAAACTGGACCATTTCCTTACACCACACACAAAAATGGACTCAAAATGGTTGAAAGACCTCAATGTGAGACAGGAGTCCATCAAAATCCTAAAGGAGAACACAGGCAGCAACCTCTTCGATCTCAGCCGCAGCAACTTCTTCCTAGAAACATCACCAAAGGCAAGGGAAGCAAGGGCAAAAATGAACTATTGGGACTTCATCAAGATAAAAAGCTTTTGCAAAGCAAAGGAAACAGTCAACAAAACCAAAAGGCAACCGACAGAATGGGAGAAGATGTTTGCAAATGACACATCAGATAAAGGGCTAGTATCCAAAATCTATAAAGAACTTATCAAACTCACCACCCAAAGAACAAAGAATCCAATCAAGAAATGGGCAGAAGACATGAACAGACATTTTTCCAAAGAAGACATCCAAATGGCCTACAGACACATGAAAAAGTGCTCAACATTGCTCGGCATCAGGGAAATCCAAATCAAAACCTCAATGAGATACCACCTCACACCAGTCAGAATGGCTAAAATTAACAAGTCAGGAAACGACATATGTTGGAGGGGATGCGGAGAAAGGGGAACCCTCCTACACTGTTGGGGGAAATGCAAGCTGGTGCAGCCGCTCTGGAAAACAGTGTGGAGATGCCTCAAAAAGTTGAAAATAGAGCTACCATATGATCCAGCAATTGCACTTCTGGGTATTTACCCCAAAGATACAAATGTAGGGATCCGAAGGGGTACGTGCACCCCGATGTTTATAGCAGTAATGTCCACAATAGCCAAACTGTGGAAAGAGCCAAGATGTCCATCGACAGATGAATGGATAAAGAAGATGTGGTATATATATACAATGGAGTATTATGCAGCCATCAAAAGGAATGAGATCTTGCCATTTGCAACGACGTGGATGGAACTGGAGGGTATTATGCTGAGCGAAATAAGTCAAACAGAGAAAGACATGTATCATGTTACCTCGCTGATATGAGGAATTCTTTTTTTTTTTTAAGGATTTTATTTATTTATTTGACAGAGAGAAGCACAGCGAGAGACGGAACACAAGCAGGGGGAGTGGGAGAGGGAGAAGCAGGCTTCCCGCCGAGCAGGGAGCCCGATGCGGGGCTCGATCCCAGGACCCTGAGATCATGACCTGAGCCGAAGGCAGACGCTTAACAACTGAGCCACCCAGGCGCCCCGATATGAGGAATTCTTAATCTCAGGAAACAAACTGAGGGTTGCTGGAGTGGGGGGTGGGGTGGGAGGGATGGGATGACTGGGTGATAGACACTGGGGAGGGTATGCGTTCTGGTAAGTGCTGTGAATTGTGCAAGACTGTTGAATCTCAGATCTGTACCTCTGAAACAAATAATGCAATATATGTTAAGAAAAAAAAAAAGAAAAAGATAGCAGGAGGGGAAGAATGAAGGGGGGGAAATCGGAGGGGGAG